>NC_070587.1:34045499-34177999 GCF_027409825.1 Scomber japonicus | reverse complement strand
TCTCTGTCAGAGCATGAACATATGAGGTGCTGCTTGTAACATTTACAGTTTTATATTTTCACATTTAGCTCAGTTTTCTTTCATTTGAGACAGAAATTCATGTTAAACAATATGTCATAAATAAATGTTTAAAATGTCTATATGTAAAAGATAAATCTAAATGTTAAATGTAAATCTATAATCTATGTCCAAAAACGTCGCAGCAGATTTACAATCAGGCGTTATTTGGATAAACTGACTGCATATTGGGAATCTACAGAGTTTAATTCTCGCCATAAAAAGTATTAAATGTTAATAAAGTGAATTATTAACAGCTCCAGAGCGACAGTGACGAGTCAGTGGTGTGGGCAAGCTGAGGAGCGCTGACCTAGGTCATTTGCATATTTTCTAATCGACACCTCATATGAACAAAGGTCAGCTTGCGCCTCTCACAGTCACACAAACACAGAAACACACACTATAAAACAGTCCTCTCCGCAGTGCATAGACAAACTAGGGAGAAATCATTTGTGTCAGCTAAACCCAGACCTAAAGTTCTTGAATGCTGTGCTGCTGCTGACAAAAGCTGATAGTTTGACCAACATTACACTCAGATAACTTATATCACATATTCATTATGGCAAACTTACTAAATGGACCTCAGTGCATTCTGTTATTTGATCAGCTTGCACGTTTTTACACATGGACACCTTTGGTTTCCAGAGTTATTAAAGGTTAAACATTGAAATTGTGACTCTGACTGTTTTATTAGTTCATCCTTCAGTTGAAGCAAAACAAACATCCCTTCATTTGTTTCAAGAAAGACACAATTTTTAACAGGCCTGTGGGCTGTGGGTTGAATTTGGTTCATGAAAACAATAAAAGACAAAACTCATCAAGTCCTCATTGTATTGAATTTATTGAAAGTTTTCTGGTACAGGATACAAATCCTCCAAACCAGACTCTGCAACTCATAAATAACATACAACAATATACATATTTAAAATAACTAAAATAATCTGACTTTATAATGATATAAAATGCGCTTTGTTGACCAGAATTTATCCAGCCTACTCTTAAGAGTTTACTGGTTTACCTCACAAATCAATAATACCAATAATAATTCCCTTAAATACAGTGTTATCTGTATGTTCAGATGTTTCAGATGAGGTGACAGAAGTCTGGATGTTTAGATCTAGACTCATAAATATCAAACTGCTAAAAGGCAAAATCTTAAATTTAAAGTAAAACTCTTTTCTTATATTTTACAAAATATTCAAAAACATTTGTAAAGAGACTTTTTTTTTTTAAAAGGAAACATGAATCATTGTTTTTTTTAAGACCTTCCAAGTGTCTATGAAGTATTGTTTCGTGTTTGATGTTAATGAGCCCTGATACATCTGATCCTGGATCTGTTACAGCCCTGTGAAGATGACGAGCAGCAGCATCGACAGCAGCAGAGCGACAGACAGGTGAGCCCTCTGTGATCCACCTGAGAGCAGACAGACAGGCAGAGCTCATTGTTAGAACAATCATCTGCAACTGATTAATCATTTCCATAATTATTTAAGCAAAAATGAGTTACAGTTACACATTACAGGGCTTAATGCTCAATTCAGATCATCTTTGGTCAGATCTGATCTTTCTATCAATGGTTTATGTTTGTAAGTGACGTGCATTCGGCTCAGGTGTGAACACTGCTAAAGTTTCTGAATAATGAACGATGATGACAGGCGGCTGCAGCGAACTGAGACATTAGAAACTCCTCATGAAGTCCAATCTGCAGAGCGGGAGATCAGATACAATATGAACCAGATCTAGGACCACATATGGAAGTGGCCCAGATCTGATATGAAGAAATCACTTCTCTGCAAACACACTTCAGGAACAGAATCAGTTGTGTAATGGGAATTTTGGGTAATTTTCAGATTCTTCAGTAAAAGTGAGTCAAATTTATGATATTTTGCTGCCATGCTTTGATGGTGATGGCAAGAATAGCATGTAGGATGTTATCTTTGTTAAAGTGATGATGAAGACAAAGAAAAAACGAAATGTGTGGCTAAAAGGTCATGTTAGGACATTTTAGAGACCCCACCCCAAAATTTCATAAATCATGTCTTTATTGGAGCTCCCCCTGGCTCCCCTATTTATTCCTACGGCTCATCCCGTGATTGAAGACTCACCTCTGGGCTGCAGCATGTCCTCAGTCACAGTCAGCGATCCATTGTGTGGCTCCGGTTCAATCTGCAGCAGTTTGCACATCAGAGGGTAGATGTGGATGCTGTCAAATGGCTCAGACAGGTAGTTCTTCTTAAAGTCGGGTCCAAAGGCCCTGAAGATGGTCTTCATGTCCATATTTTCGTTATTGAAGCCATGGTCTCCTCTGTTGACATAGACGATGAATCTCTGGTGGGAAACAAAAACATGAAGACACAGATTTACAGAAAAGGTTTAATCTTAGTTATCTGCTATTTCCTTACGATCTACAACTTTACGCTGCCTTCTTCTGAAACCGTTCAGGTGTCTCCAAAGTCTGAGGTTGAGTTCAGAATATGTTCAGTGTTTAAGCATGGAGGAGGATTTAAAGTTAAACACTTGAATCCTCCTCAAGGACAGGAACTACAGCTCTGCATGGATATTCTTTAAAATTTCTCCTCATATAGTCTTTGTTCTCAAACAGTAGGAACTAAAAGCATACTGTCAGTTCACAATTTTTCCAATTGTTGTTGTCCTAAACCAGCAGTCAGGTGTCCATATGAACAATGAAGAGGTTTTTCCTTGCTGTAATCATTTAAAGGTATCTGATCAGCTTCTATTCATATCAAGTGATATCTGACAAATTTACAGTCTTTTTAGCATCAGATTCCCTCTTAGTGTTCCCTGTTGAGCTGTGGTGGAAGTATAGTAACAAAAAGACTTTGCTACTAAAAACACTGTAACGTTGAAACATAGAAGTTGAAGATTTGAGTCATTTGAACGGCAGAAGGAGGACTGTGGATTTTGTCCTCCATCACTTACATTGTAAGTGCATTATGAAGGGGGAACAGGAGGAATGATTACAGCAAGAAAAAATGCTTTAATGTTAATTTGTTTTCCGGACTGTTGTTTCAAGACGGACAGTATTTGTATTCTATTCACTTAACTACAATGTCTCCAGTTCAGGTTCAGTCAGGGATCTTCATTGAATGCCATTTTTCATCTTTTTCTTCCCTCATTTCCTGTCATCTCTCTACTGAACACTTACTGATATAGTCATACAATGTCCAAATATATTCTTAAACAAAAGGATGAAGACATGTACTGATGATAATTTGTTGGGGTGCAAAAGATTTGATGAAACTCACAGAGTTCAGGTTGAATCCTAGATCTCCGACGACCACAATGGGAGGTAACCTCTTACTTTTGGCGAGATGGAAGCTCTCAGGCATCTCATCTTTCTTGTAGACCGTCAGATTTGGCGCCTTGGACAGCTCATCAAAAACAAACTGCTCCATTCCTGGCTTTGGTGTCAAGATGCCAAACCCGCCGTAGTCGAGGATCTCAAAGCAGGTGCTATTCAGTAAATTCAGGTATTTATTGATTACGATCTCGTCCACCAGTGGTCGCTTCTTGACCGTGGTCATGCCGTGGTCGGAGGAGATGATGACGTTCAGGCTGTCGCTCAGGTGATTGCGATCGATGGCCTTTCTCAGATAGTCGATGGTGCGATCGATCTGCTTGATGATTACCTTCCTGGCCTCGGTCTCAGGCCCCATGCGGTGGCCCACACTGTCTGGCTCCCCAAAGTACAGCGTCACCAAGCTGAAGTCTTCTTTTGAGAACCAGCTCATCACCTTGTCAATGTTCTCCTTCCACTCAGTCTCATTGTCGTCTTTGTGGCCATGTGACAGCACGTATGCACGGTTGACTGCCTGGCCGCCGTAGGTAACCCCGCCTCCTGGGTAGTAAAAGGAAGCTGCTTTCAGACCCTGAAATAACAAGCAAACACAAAGAACAGCTGATGAATCTGGTTATGGACTTCAATACCTGCAATACTTGTTCTTTGTGTCCATCTTTTTGTGGCGACCCCTGACACATATATCTTTGTGTAATCATTGATCAGACTGTAGATATCTACCTACTGAGGCAGTAAATCTTTAAAACAGCTCACAACTATATAGCTTCAGTTTTAATGAAGGGGTTGGTTATTTCCTACAACAGCTGGGCAATTAAGTTTTTAGCAGATGTTTCACAAACAAGAGGAAATAGTGTATTTGTTGAGGCCTATTTTCAGCAGCAGTATGTGGAATACATGACAATATAATAACAATAATAATAATAATAATAATAATAATAATAATAATAATAATAATAATAATAATGCAGTAGGTTAAAGTCAGTTTCTTTGCTTTTCAATCATACTGATCAATCACCTGGTTCTGTGCTGTGATCCATAATGGCAGAGGTCCGTTGTCCCACCACTGTGATCTCTGATATGTCAGTTTGATAGGAACTTTGAGGTTCGTTGTGGAGTTGAACATCAGGTTGTGGACAACTTCGTGATCCTCCACCCATCTGCCTGTTACACAGAAAACATTCAAAGATATGTAACTTTAGTCTCACCAACTTCACCACTAAAAGTCACAAAATCTTACACATGGGTTCTTAAAGAACTGGGAGGTTACTTGAGGTAATGTTTGTGGCATGACATGTGGGGATGGGCAAAGTATGTTCATAGTCGGAAGCAGTAGTAATACCAAAGAAAAGAGAAAAAACAACACAGAGAGGCTTTTCCTCCCAGAGGCTGTGAGGCTCTTGAACTCCAAGGATTACAAGTCTTCTGCACTTTGCACTGCTGCAACTGCATGTGCTGATTAATGTACTTCATGCTGCTTGTTTTTTTAAACTATGTGTTCTATTTATCATAGCTTTTTATGTTATTTAATTATTTATATTAGGGTCTGTTTTTATATGTTATTTATTTTGTACACTGTAAATCATAGCTGTAATATTTTTCACATTTACATATCATGTTTTATTCCTGTGTGTGTCCTTGAACAGAACAAATTTATAACAGGACAATAAATAGTATCTTATCTTACAGTTTGTTTTATTATGTAAACTCCTAATTACACTGTTCACCTGCCACAGTTAGCCTTCAAAAAACACCATGATGGCAACACTTTGAAATACAATACAAGTATAGTGCAAGTAAAACATTTTATTGCACCATTCATGGAAATTAAAGTATATGATTACTTAAATACAGCTCTGTATGCCATGTATAAGGACATACATTTAATTCTGCTCAGTATTAGTAATTCACAGGTATCTACTGGTGAATTTTTAGGATATTCTGTGAAATAAAAAAAGAAGGTAAGCCATTACCATTCTGGTTTCTTTAGTTCTCTATGACAGTAAACTGAACATCTTTGTGTTGTGGACAAAAAAAGACAATTGAGGACATCATCTTGGGCTATGGGAAACCACAATTTTCTGACTTTTTGTGGACCAAACAACTAGTCAATTAATCAAGAAAATAATTGGCAGATTGATTGATAATGAAATAAATAATAAGTTGCAGGCCTAATTAATTGTAGAAGTAAGAACAGCAGCCATAGCAGCAATCGATAATGATAATAATGCAGGTGTGTGTTACCTGTGATGGTGGTGAAGTGGGACGGGGAAGTCATGGTCAGCATTGGGGGGGTGAGGTATTTGGCCTTGACTCCATCCTTCGATAGCTGGTCCAGGTTCGGCGTGTCCACGTCCTGGTCATAGTCCCACCTGAAGCCATCAAATGAGATCAGAAGCAGCTTCTTCTTGGCCGCTGCCTTGTTCAGTGGGGTGCCAGCTGCACCAACCACAGCTATAACAACCAGGAAGAGCTCCAGCCTCATCTTCATCTTCACACCGACTGACTGCTGTGCAGCGATGCTTCACCTGATGGTCTGTTTAGACACCTGGACCTCCCTCCCACTTATTATGTAACTGTTTTCTGATAGGGATCTGCTGATCTGCTGTCAAGGACGAGACCTTCGACTGGCAATAGAGCTCTAATAGACTCTTATCAGGCATGATTTCATCAATCATCATCAATAATCTAATCTGTGGACATGGCTGATTGCTGAGTCCAGATATTTCTAAACACAACACAGAAATAAACCTCAACACATCACAGTTTGATAGCCAGTTGGATCAGTCTCATTAAATGTACAGAGTTATCTTTTTGGAACACTGGTCAATAATTAACAAGCATTTATTACAACAATGACAAAGCAAAATGAAAATTTGGCTAAATGTACTAAAAGAGTAAAAACACACCAGTAATCTAACTAAGTCTAAGTGTCTGTCTGTCTGTGTGTGTGTGTGTGTGTGTGTGTGTGTGTGTGTGTGTGTGTGTGTGTGTGTGTGTGTGTGTGTGTGTGTGTGTGTGTGCGCGTGCGTGCGCGTGAGTGTGCGTGTGTGTGTGTGAAGAGGTGAAACAGATGTTGAGAGAAGCCAGAGGTGGAAAGAGTACTGAAATATTTGACTCAAGTAAAAGTACCACTACTTTGATGAAATTTTACTTGAGTACAAGTAAAAGTACTGGTCTAAAAATATACTCAAGTAAAAGTAAAAAGTAGCTTGTTAAAAAAATACTTTGAGTAAAAGTTACTTAGTTACTTTTATAACGGGGGTGGGGGGCTGTAGGACAAAGTGATGGCTCATAAATCTCTAACTAGTTGTTTTAATTAAAGATAAAGGTATACATTTACAAATTCAGCTTCAATGACAAAATATGTCGACACACAACATTTAAAACATTTATGGAGATATGTCATTTTAGACCATCCCATAAAACATTTTCAAATAACACAACCATTACATTGAAGGTGGCATAATTGTGGATTCTGTAAACCCGGAGCGATTTTAGAATTTTTTTGTTGGATTTTCTAACACCCCTAAAGTTGATCTCAGCACCCCTAAAAATAAATGATAAACCCTCCATAGTCTCTAAATATTGTGTGGGAAACAATGAATGATTATTGGGGGTTTTTAAAACATGTGCAGGGCATTGAATGTCAAATTCTCATTAGGAGCTGAGCCCCTCTAAAGCTCTGATCCTAGTCCTACAATCACCCCGTTGTAAACCAACAGTCATACTGCAAATCTATGAATCACTATGGGTCAAAGTCACAAAAGCAATAACTTTTCTTTAAATGACCCAAAGAAGACCAAACTTTTAAGTACCCATGCTTAAAAGGCTGTGCCCCTGTGCAGCTTTCGCTCAATCCTCTCATTTCCGACGCTGTCCTTTACATGTGAACGCATCATGCTCAATGCCTTGTCCTACACCTTTTTACAGTCTATGGTCCTACACGAAGAGTGAGACAGATGACAGCACAACGTCTAATCGCGACTAATGGACATTTCTTTTAGAGTTTGTTGTGTTGTGTTAGAGTTTATATGTCGCTATGAGAGCTAGCTGCCAGGTGTAACAGGCTGCATGAATGTTAAGTTATTGTATCATGCTGGTTAATGATTCTGTACGATACTCTTTGCTTTAAAAACATTCGGCCAACATTTTTTACTCAGTAACGGATGTGATTTAAAATGTAGCGAAGTACAATACTTCACACAAAACATACTTAAGTAAAAGTAAAAGTACAGATTTTTAAAACTACTTTAAAAAGTACAAGTACACAAAAAAGCTACTCAATTACAGTAACGTGAGTAAATGTAATTCGTTACTTTCCACCTCTGAGAGAAGCTTTTATTTTATGCCAAACCTGAGGATAGAGCAGCAGGTGTACAGCTGACGAAAAGGCCCTTGCAGAGAGTAACTAAAACTGCACAGAAAATAACCAACACACACCGGCTTTGGAAGACATCTTCACCTCCCACTGCCTCCAGAAAGCAATAAAATATTTTGAAAGACTCATCCCACCCTGCCTACCATCTGTTCGACCTTCTGCCCTCAGGTAGACAATACAGGACACTAGACCCAAAGGCCATCACTACACTGAACACGACCATGAAATCATCCAGATAACTGAATAATTGCAATAATATTATTTATTTTATGTTTACAGTATATGTTGGCCGTATACCTGCTGACTGTGTGCGTGTGTGAGTGGAATCTGTATTTATTTATATTTTTCACATCCCAAACTGTTTATCATGTGCAATATTATTTATATTCTGTTCACTTTACTTTTAGTACTTGTGTTACATTTAGTACTGGTTTAGCTCGTTTAGTACTCGTTTGTCATACCATCTTGTTGCTGCTTTAATAAGTGAATGTCTCCTTTGTGGGATTAATAAAGTACAATCTAATCTAATCTAAATGTGCATTTAGTGGAATTAATGTTATCTAGTTTTATCTTTTTATTTATTGCTTTGAGATCCGCCCTCACTTGGTGCAATGACGTTTCGTTGTAATTTTTTTTACACTGACAATAAAAGGCATCTTGAATCTTGAATGGGAAAGGTTGATTTAGTCAGTGGGTAGTTTAGTGTAAATCCACTAGATGGCGGTAATGTGATATTATGGACGCCAACAGACACCAAAAACATCGATGAGAAGAAGAAGAAACTCCGGAATCAGTTTAATGTTGACCTTCCGGCACACATGAGTTCACGAGTGTGTCTCACGCTCTGATCTCAACTCTTTGCGTTATATTTAATTAATATGCAATAAATAGCTTTAAATTTACCACCTGGAAACCTGCATCAGCTGGTCGGACGGACTGTGGAGCTGTGAGCCGGTAAGAAGACACAACAATGCGATAACCTCTGTGACCTGAGACCATGCATGCTTTATAATGTATTATTTAACTTTGTATAATATAAAAATAACTGATCATATACCACAGCTTGCATTATCACTGACTGGTGTTGTTTTAATCAATGGAACCAAAGTAACACCAGGATATATTTACATAATGTAGGATTCACTGTTTCTTGTTCATCAGGAGACAAAAAAAAGACAAATAATCAATGACATGAGATCTAAAACAAAACCTTTAGTTCGGCATGAATTAGTTTCATGTAGGTGGTTTTATTTCAAGTAAGTTTCAAATGATAAAAACCTGTTAACTCCTACAACCAAGCAGCATTTAGTGCAGTAAAAACACCAGTAGTAATGCAGTATTACAGTAAAAGTACTGCAGTATTATGAGTGATGTAGTATGCAGTATTACAGTAAAAGTACTGCAGTATTATAGTGATGTAGTATGCAGTATTACAGTAAAAATACTGCAGTATTATGAGTGATGTAGTATGCAGTATTACAGTAAAAATACTGCAGTATTATGAGTGATGTAGTATGCAGTATTACAGTAAAAATACTGCAGTATTATGAGTGATGTAGTATGCAGTATTACAGTAAAAGTACTGCAGTATTATGAGTGATGTAGTATGCAGTATTACAGTAAAAGTACTGCAGTATTATGAGTGATGTAGTATGCAGTATTACAGTAAAAGTGCTGCAGTATTATAGTGATGTAGTATGCAGTATTACAGTAAAAATACTGCAGTATTATAGTGATGTAGTATGCAGTATTACAGTAAAAATACTGCAGTATTATGAGTGATGTAGTATGCAGTATTACAGTAGAAGTACTGCAGTATTATAAGTGATGTAGTATGCAGTATTACAGTAAAAGTACTGCAGTATTATGAGTGATGTAGAATGCAGTATTACAGTAAAAGTACTGCAGTATTATAGTGATGTAGTATGCAGTATTACAGTAAAAGTACTGCAGTATTATAGTGATGTAGTATGCAGTATTACAGTAAAAGTACTGCAGTATTATAGTGATGTAGTATGCAGTATTACAGTAAAAGTACTGCAGTATTATGAGTGATGTAGTATGCAGTATTACAGTAAAAGTACTGCAGTATTATGAGTGATGTAATATGCAGTATTACAGTAAAAGTACTGCAGTATTATAGTGATGTAGTATGCAGTATTACAGTCAAAGTACTGCAGTAGTTTACTCTACTTTATCTACAGTTAGCTAGTTTAGTCCAGTGGTTCCCAACCTAGGGGTGGGGCCCCTCCAAAGGGTCAGCAGATAAATGTGAGGGCTGCTGAGATGATTAATGGGAGAGGAAAGAAGAAAAAACAAACAAAAAAGTTCTGATGCACAAATGTGTTTTTTTGTAAATGACTAAACAAGAGATATGTATAGATGTATAGATTAGCCAACCCACCACATCAAACACTCAACTAATTAACTTGACGTTTTGTGATTAACACATTAAACTTGTAAAATAAGACATTTTTCTTCTCTAGTTTTTATCAGAAATGTCGTCATTATGGAGCCTGAGACCAGCGCTGACGTCACTGCTGCAAGGTGAGTTTACACCTGCAATAAAGTCTGATAGAGAGACTGTGTTCAGAGCAGCTGATCACTGGTTGATGTCAGTCGTGACTCCTGAAGGTTCAGTGATTGTGTCCTTATGAACAATAAAGAGGTTCTTCTTGCTGTAATCATTCCTCCTGTTCATACTGACTATTAATCTATTTATTTATCTTTTAATAGTCAGTATGAACAGGAGGAATGATTACAGCACTTAATATTCATTTTGTTTAAACAGTGTTGGGAGTAACTAGTTACATGTAACAGTGTTTATAAGAAATGATCTCTCTTATAAATCATGCCAGTATCCATGAAAACAGCTGGACTTAGATTTTGGCACTTAATGGGAACATTTACCCTAACAGCTGATCTTAGAAGGAAGGAAGGTAGGAAGGACAGAAGGAAAGAAGGAAGGAAGGAAGGAAGGAAGGAAGCACAGATGGAAGGAACGACAAGGAAAGAAGGAAGGACAGATGAAAACATTGGTTAGAAAACTAGAAAAGTCATCAAATGTAATAAGTTACATTACTTTGATGAAGTCATTGAACTAGTTACAGTACTGATTACATTATAAACAGAGTAACTAGTAATCTGTTACATTATAAACAGAGTAACTTGTAATCTTTAACCCTAAAATGTGTGAACTCGTCCTTTAACCTAGATATAAAAACCCGTCTTCATTTTTAACTCTGTCCTCCCTACAGTGTCCCAGCATGCATCTGGCTGGTCTGGTCCCGTCCTCTCCAGAACGATGGCCACCCTCAACCAGATGCACCGCAACGGTAAACCCAAACAACCTCCCAAAAGCCTCGGCGCCACTTTCGGCCGTCCTCAGCTGAAGGCGGTGATCCTGAAGACCATGATCCGAAAACCCAAGAAGCCCAACTCTGCCAACAGGAAGTGCGCTCAGGTGCGGCTGTCTAACGGGAAGGAGGCGGTGGTGTTCATCCCCGGCGAAGGACACAACCTGCAGGAGCACAACGTGGTTCTGGTGGAAGGCGGGCGAACGCAGGACCTGCCGGGCGTCAAACTCACCGTGGTCAGAGGGAAATATGACTGCGCTCACGTGGTGAAGAAGAAACAATAGAGACGATGGACGCTGGTGTGTTCAATGTGTTTGTCTGTGTGTGTTTAATAAATGTGTCAATGGTTTTTTTATAGTGTCCATGTGGTTCAGTTTAAATTTAAAGGGTTAAAATGTGAAAATAAATGTATGAATAACTTCACACATTCTTTTTTTGTGGACCCAGCATCAAATTTCTGCTTTTAATCCATTTAGAGAGAATATATTAGAGGATTATGGTAAAAATGTCTAAGTGGTGTAACCATAAAAACAGCATATCAACTAGTTTGGCATGATCTTACATTATAACTTTTATATTAAATAAAGCTAATGGAATACTATTGTTCTAAATATTACATTTCATCTGGGTAACCATGGAGACCAGGAAACATTTACATTATTAGTATAAGTCCACTTAAATACACTGTAGGTGATAATATTTATCATTTGTGACACTAAACTGAATATTTGTGGCTTGTGGACAAAGTCATCTTGGACTTTAGGAAACACTGATCCACATTTTTAAACATTGTGTTGTTTGATGAATTGATGAAGACAAAGTGAAAATAATCGTTAGTAGCAGCTCTAATCAAAAGAAGGTAACGAACGTAATACACCAACAGCTGGCCACTGAATAAATAACTATAGTGACTACGATGACCTGAGTTAAAAGTCAGTCTTTCAGCTGTGAACTCATTACATACTCCACTCCTGTTTAGAAGTAGAACATCATCAGAAACACAAAGACCAGATAAGACTTTACTGATCCTAAGAGGAGGAATTTACATGTTACAGCAGCGCTGGAAACGAGGACCAATGCAAACTAGGAGTCATAAATGCAATAAAAAGAAGTCAAGTGAAAGGACTTCTGTCTGTCTACATTCATAATATTAAAATATGGTTGTGACCTGACTGCTATTCTCAGATTGTAGTAAAAGACAACATGAAAGAATAATTAGAGAAGGTTGGATCCATAATTTTAATATACAGACAACCATGAAAGTGTAACGTGGTTTATCACTCAATCACACTTTTATTTGTTTAGCACTTTTCAAACATAGTACTGTAACACTAAATGTTTTACATAGTTAAAAAGTAGAAACAAAGAAATAATGGCTCAATAAACGCTGTCATAACTATCATGCATCTGCAGTGAGGAAACATCAGAGGTAGGATAAAAACCCAAATAAAATAAAAGATTCATAAAATAAAATAAAATAAAATAAATATTGAAAACTAAATTGTAAAACCAGTAATGTGAGGAGGGTTTATTAAGACAAGAAGAAAATGCAAATAATGAAACAAGTAAAGAGGAAATGTGATGAAGTAAAAGTAAACATAAAAAGATGGAAAACAATCAGAAAATAAAATAAAAAGGTGTTTTATGCTGTTGTAACAGTCTGAAGACAGTATGGGAGTCTGAGCACCTGGAAATAAAAAATAAACATAGAAAATAAATGAAACAAAAGATGAAAGCTAAATAAAGACATTAAAAACACCTTATTGTATGCTCGAGTGTTGTTGCAGTGCATCTTCCGGCCAGCAGATGGCGCACCAAGCGAGGAAAAAAACATTGAATTAATTCACTCAATCGGAAAATGTTGTGTTTGGGTTATTTTTACAAATTAAAAACTACTAAAGTCGACATGAATTCACTTGTCAGCCCGTTAAGAAGCCCCTCCTTCCTCTCTTGTATTTACATTTGGCATATTAAATGGATAAAGCCTTTTAAATGCTCGTTAAATGACAGAGCTGGCGGCGTCGCTCTGCTGCAGCTCCGTCTCTACGCACAGTGACGCTACAGCTAGCATTAGCATTAGCTCCCGTCTCGGCCAGCCGGAGTCACAGCAGCCGGCGGCTCCTGGATCATTTTCACCCCGAGGACCCGCCTGTATTCTGGGGGCTTTTTATACATCGTGTCGCGGTGCCTCTCCCACACGTAACACTACGGTATGTGTCGGTGCGTTGCGGTGATCGTTAACGCTTTGTGGTCGGTTGGTCACAGTTAGCATGCTAACTAGCTTCAAAGGGAGAGATATCTGCATCGTTTAACTCGCCCGTTAACGGTAACTTACGGTAACCAACTTGAACACTATGACGCGGTGCTTCAACGCTTAATGCAGTAACAGACACACACATTACGTTAACACACCGGTGTACGCAATAATTAACCGTTAAACCTCAACCGGAGGCATTAACGGCTGCCGACGGTTATGTGTTGCTAAGCAACCACTTTACCTAGTTTTTTGGTATGCAGTTTAATACAGATTAATAAGCAGTTTAATACAGATTTATACAGTTTAATACAGATTTATACAGTTTAATACAGTTTAATATACAGTTTAATACAGATTAATAAGCAGTTTAATACAGTTTTATACAGTTTAATACAGATTTATATTGTTTAATACAGATTAATAAGCAGTTTAATATACAGTTTAATACAGATTAATAAGCAGTTTAATACAGCTTTATACAGTTTAATACAGATTAATAAAGTTTAATAGACTTATACAGTTTAATATACAATTACAGTTTAATACAATTCAATACAGTTTATTATGCAATTTAATAAAGATTTCAACAATTTAATAGTTTAAAATGCAATTTAATAAAGATTTATACACATGGCAGATAGTATTCCTGCGATGTGCCAGATCTCCGGCGTAGACTGGTGTACTGGATGAAAAGAGGGTTCATCCTGATCTAACAGACATTTCTCTGGATCCAAGACAAGCAAAGCTTTCACTCTCAACCACACTAACAGTAGGCCAATAGCCAATCAGAAGATGTTATTATTAATGGAACTGAATGGTCGTTTTCTGAAGTAAACTATATTTGTTAATTTTCTATTTTTAGATAACTTTAACTTTTAGTGGTTTTGAAGAAACAACTTTAGGATTACAGCATTATCTACAGTTCACTGTTGCACTGTAACTATTTAAAAACTGTATTTAAAATAAATGGTGCATATTTTACACTTAAGTCACTGGTCAGGCTACTAATCAAATATTTTTCTACTTTGGAGTACTACTGCCACCTACTGACCTTTCTTTGTATTGCTGTAGTATAATCTGTAGTCAGAGTATGCTAAGAACAATGAGACAATATGACAGATAAGTGGTGAGATAGTTAAAAGGGTTATTTTCAAATAATGTTATATATGTTATGTGTTAAAATGGTGCCACATACATAGCACCCCCCACCTCCCAGGGCATGGAAAAAAGTTCAGGCTCACTACCAGCCCTGTATACAGTTTAATACAGTTTAACACAGAGTTATACAGTTTAATATACAGTTTAATACAGAGTTATAATTACTCCACATGTGACTTTTATTAATGTGAAATGTTTGTATAGGAAATGATAAATTCACATGGGCCTTTTTGTAATTGTAGGTGTACTTAGAGTATTAGAGGAGCAAAAAAACAACAACATTTTGGAAAACAGGCTGTTTGTTTAGCTCATTGAGGCCACTGAAAATCAGCTTATTAAAAGAACCCACAAACATCCAACATTTTAATCATTCCCCTGTCGGGTCGGGACGGGACGTGATCGCTGACTGTCTTTATTTCAGAGCTCTGAGGGAAGCGGTCGGCCTTCAGGAGGAGGAGGAGGAGAGCATGAGGAGATGAATGGAGTCAAAGTGGAAGCAGAGCAAAGAGGAGATGACGTTCAGCAGCTTCCTGTCGAGGGTCAGGGAACATTTCTTCCTGTAGTTGATTCAGAGTACAGGCCCGTCCATACTGACAACGATAACTGTGTGAACCTGATCTGTGGATCATAAGAAGAGCTTTTGATTAAGAACTAAATTGTTTTATAGTCTTCATCTATTTTATTCTATTTGTTTTGATGTTTTCAATTTTTTATCATACCGTTTTTACATTATTTTATTATCATCATTCTAAAGTTTTTATCTTATCATCAATTTTATTTTTCTTTTATCTTTTTTTATCCATTTTAATCTTTTACTCTTTACTTTTACTCTTTCTTTAAGCAACCCTTTCTCTTTTCACTCTTATTTTATTTAAATTTTCTGAAATTTTTTATCATTCTTATTTTCTCTTGTGTGCATTAGTCTCAATTTTCTGCCGTTTTAATTTGTTCTTTCTTTTTATCCTTATTTTCAGCTTGTCAATCAAACTGTGAAGCACTTTGAACAACATTAACCTGAATGAAAGCTGCTGTATGAACAAAGTTTGATTGATTGGTTGCAGGAGCGGGAGCTGTTTCGGACCCCGATGATCCGACTCCACCGGACGAGCCGGGACAAATTCCCCGCAGCCGTCAGTCAAAGCGCCGTCACCGCTGCTCGGTATGTGGACGAGAGTTTTCTCACCCGTGCCGCCTGGCAGAACACATGATCACACACTCTGGAGACAAACCTCACAGCTGCTCCGTGTGCGGGAAACGCTTCACCAAGAAGATCAACATGGTGGTGCACCAGAGAGTTCACACGGGGGAGAGGCCGTACTCCTGCGCCGACTGTGGTGTCAGCTACGCCCAGCTGGCCTGCCTGCAGAGGCACCGGCTGCGTCACGCTGCAGAGAAACCGCACCGCTGCTCGGTGTGCGGCCACGGCTTCATTCAGCGCCGATATCTGGTCCAACATGAACGCACGCACACCGGTGAGAGGCCGTTCTCCTGCCCGCTGTGCCCAAAACGCTTCGCCTCCAAGAAAGGCCTCAGCGATCACCAGAAAACCCACGCGGAGGAGAACCTCCACTGCTGCGCCATCTGCAAGAAGCTTTTCTCCACGCCGTCGTCCTTCAGAGATCACGTGAGGCTGCACACGGGACAGAAGCCTCATCCCTGCTCGCTGTGCTGCAAGAGCTTCAACCGGCCGGGTCTGCTGAGGAAACACCTGCAGAAACACGCCGAGGAGAAGACGGAGGCAGCTGGAGGCAGAGTGAGTGGGAACCTGTCTACGCTTTAAAGGACATGGTCACATGTTTTAAAGTCTCTATTAAACCAGCTTTACTCCTCACATGCTTTAAATGAACCAAAATGCATCAGTAGAAGTCAGGTGAGCACGTTCTCATCTCTCATTGGAAGAAGCCAGCATGCTTGGTTGTTAGTCCATTATCAGTTTAATGGTGTTATCTATCAAATGCCAGAAAATAGTGAAAAATAGTCCAAAACCTCCACATTTTTAGTTCAGTATCATGTATGACAAAGATGGTGGAATTTGTTGCTACTGAAGTTATTCGACTATTAAAATATTAATGATTCACGTCAGCTGGAGGCGTCACTTCCTAAATGATCTGTGATTGTGTCGCTCGTCAGCAGGAAACGCCTCATCGCTGCTTCCTGTGTCAGAAAGACTTCTCCACCACAGAGAAGCTGCGGCAGCACGAGCTGCTCCACCAGAGGGCGCTGCAGTTCGTGTGCGACATCTGCGGCCGAGGTTTCACCCGAGCGTCCAACCTGCAGGATCACGTGAGGTCTCACACCGGAGAGAGACCGTTCCAGTGCCACGTCTGCAAGAAACGCTTCTCCCTGCAGAGAGTCCTCAGGAAGCACCAGGAGATCCACCGCAGGGGCTCACCAAACACCGGCACACCCAGAGACAGCACACATGAGCAGGTGACGGTCACATGATCACTGTTGACAGTAATGATTTGTTCCTCAGACCTCAGCAGGCACAAACAGGGAAGAAGAAGAGCAGCTGTCATTTCTTCATAGTGTCTGGTTACAATATCTGATTGGTTAAAGGATATTTATTTACATACATTTAAACCAGGCTTAAGGAGTAACAGAGTACATTTAACAGCGTTACGTAATTAGGATACAAAGAAAGGTAACTGTATTCTGCTACAGTTAGGGTTAGGGCAGGGATGTCAAACATGAGGCCCGTGGGCCAGAACAGGATTGCCGAGGGGTCCACTCCGGCCCTCTTTCTTTCTTTCTTTCTTTCTTTCCTTCCTTCTTTCATTCCTTCCATTTGTCCTTCCTTCCATATTTCCTTCCTCACTTTCTTTCCTTCCTGTCTTCTTTTCATTCCTTTTATCCTTCCTTCCATCTTTCCTTACTCCTTTTCCTTTCTTCTGTCCTTCCTCCCTTCATTCTGTCCGCCCATCATATCTTTCTTTCCTGTCTCCTTTTCGTTCCTTCCATTTTTTCTTCCTTCCTTCCCTCCATCTTTTTAATGATCTGGCCCACATGAGATTAAATTGGGCAGTATGTGGCCCTTGAATGAAAATGAGTTTGACACCTCTGGGTTAGGGTAATCTGATTACAGGTACATTTAGTAAAAATTGGCATTATTTATCAGGATTACAACTTTAAAACACATTTTACATTAAAGAACGTTATACTAGCATGTACTGTAAAAGTCCCAAACAATTAACTCTGATCCACAACATGCAGATGGCTTTATGTCACAGCTGGCTGCAGCATCATACAGCATCTGAAACGACAACAGTACAACAGTAGCAACTTGATTAACAACAGATTGATCCAGATTGGACGGTGATTAATGTTCTATGTTCTGCTGCACATCGACAGATCAGCTGTTACACAGACTCAGGTTTAGATGGTGGGATTGTTTATAATAAAGATAAAATAGAGCTCCATCAGAGAAATTCAATATGATATCATTCAAACCTAGAAAGAGAGAGAAAAACAGCAACTCTCTTAACACGCTATCTCCACCATAACTGCGTGTGGAAATTTGCGCTGGTCTTTGTGAATTAAATGGTTTTTATTTGCAATTTTGTGCTGAATGTGTCCTGTGTCTTTATTATTGCATATTTGGTATTGCAGTAATCCTAAAGTAACAGAAGAATCCAGTTACATTACTTTAACATCGTGGTACTTGGATTACGTTACTGACTATATTTTTTAACATGTACTTGTAATACATTTTTAAAGTAACCCTCTCAACCCTGCTTACAAACATCACAGACTGACCACTGCATATAAAGGCCAGTATGTATTTATAGTTGGATCAGTTTAATCTTTAATCAGCTGACAGTGTTTGATTCTCCGTCACAGACACCAGACGAGCAGCTGGCTGACGGCAGCGTGGCGGTGGTTTGTGTCGGCCTGAACGGGCTGCAGGAGCTGAAGGTGGAGGAGGAAGAGGAAGCGGTGCGTTCTCCAACCGGTGAGAAACTCTGAACACACGACATCATGAAAGAGTGAAGCTTTATTCACATCAGACTATTTTAATTTCATCTACACATCTACACATATAGCAGGGCTGTCAAACTATTAATGGCATTTTTACGTTTAAAATTGTTTTATTTTGCATTCACTGCAGTTTTTAAGTCAATCAATCAATCTTTATTTGTATAGCGCCAAAACACAACCAAAGTTATCTCAAGGCACTTTCCACATAGAGCAGGTTCTAAACCGAACTCTTCAGGTTTAACTTTAAAGAGACCCAACATTCCCACATGAGACACAGTGGAGAGAAAAAACTCCCTTTTAACAGGAAGAACCCTCAGAACCAGACTCAGAGTGGGAGGACATCTGCCTCGAGAGTAGAGAGGAAGAGGAGAGAGGGGGGAAGGAGAGGAAAGAGAAGCACAATGAAAATCAACAATGAAGCTAGAAGTCCATATTAACAATGTAAAGCAACTCTTATCAGTCAAATGTGTCACAAACTGGCTCAACATATGTGACACGGAGGGGAGACAAGTCAGGGTTTGAAGTGCCAAAAGAAAATGTTTTATTGTAACTAAAACAACATAAATACAAAAAGCATGAGGTGTGGAGAGTAGTGGTGTCAGTGGTGAATGTAGTGTGTGGAGGGCTGTTGAGTGTAAAAGGAAAACGCCAAAACGAACCCAGAACCTGTAGCGGCGTGGAGCCTAGGGGGGGGGAGAGAGAGAGAGAGAGAGAGAGAGAGAGAGAGAGAGAGAGAGAGAGAGAGAGAGAGAGAGAGAGAGAGAGAGAGAGAGAGAGAGACCTAGCCAGGTGTCAGCACCTTGCCCTAACGACCCTCCCTGACTACCAACTCCTGCAGGAAGTAGTCAACCACATGATGGCGAGCAGAAAGGGAGGGGTCCTAACAAATGAATGCAAAAAAGAAATTTACTTTATGATTTATTAAAAATCAAAAGAAAACATGGATGCTGACCATACACACATATTCTGGTCCTGCCAAAAGTTAAAAGGATACTGGGACAAAATATGGAGGGGTTTACAAAAAATAATAGGATACAAGATACCACAAACATGTAGGATACTCTACTTGGGGAATCTAACACAAGATACAATACAGAAAGAGGATGAGTATCTTGTTAAAGTATTGCTGTCAGCTAGTAAAAAAACAATTACCACAATGTGGTACAAAGTAGACCCCCCGACGGAGGAGCAGTGGATGTGCATAGTGGAAGAGATTTTTGTAATGGAGAAAATCACACATAAACTGAGACTACAAGAGTCACAATTTGAGGATAAATGTGGAAAATGGACTGACTACAGAAGACGAGAAGAGGACACCACCATCGCCACTGAACAATAAGGACATTGATATAAGGATGAGTGTTTAACTATGTATGTATGATGTGCCCTGACACTGTAATTGTTGAAAGAAAATTTGAATTAAAAAAATAAGTTACAAAAAAAAAATAATCAAAAGAAAAATAATGAGCCTGATCTTATTGCTAATTAAAAAAAACTGAACTAAAAGTAATTTGCACAAATCCTAAAGCACACTTATTAAATGTGGCTCAGGATGTAGAGCAGTCGTCCTCCAATTGGAAGATTGGCGGTTCGATTCCCGGCTCCTCCAGTCCACATGTCCAAGTGTCCTTGGGCAAGACATTTAACCCCAAATTGCTCCCGTTGCTATGCCAACGGTGTATGAATGTGAATGAATGGTTAAATTCCTCCTGATGAGCAGGTTGGCACCCTGCGTGGTAGCTCCTGCCGTGAGTGTGTGTGAGTGTGTGTGAATGGGAGAATGTAATGTAAAGTGCTTTGAGTGGTGGTAAAGACTAGAAAGGCGCTATACCATTTTATTTGGTAGTGTGACTAATTTTAGCGTTGGCATCATTAGGCTACCGTACAAAATTAGGTGAGTAAAGGGTTAAACAAATAAGTGACAAAACACTAAACAGGTTGATTTATTTATGGAGGAAAATGATCCAATCGTACTGATCTGTGTGAAGCAGCTGATGAGCTCACTGGTCTGACCTTTGACCTCAACTAAATTCAGTCATGTGATTAAAACCCACAGAGACGCTCCTCTAACATCTCTACTCCTGCTTCCTACCTGCAGACATGAAGAAGCTCCACAGCTGCTCCGTCTGTGGGAAGAGTTACCCGCGACCGTCCCGCCTCAAAGAGCACATGAAGATCCACGCCACGGAGAAACTGCACCGCTGCTCGGCCTGCGGGAAGTCCTTCACCACCAGCACCAACCTGCGAGCTCACGAGAAGATCCACATGGCCGACAGACCTCACCCCTGCAGCGTCTGCCCCAAGAGCTTCCTGCGGCCGTCGCTGCTGCGCAAACACATGAGGATCCACGTGAGGGACGGGCTGCTGGCCGAGCCCCCCCACGGCCTCCACAAGGTCCACGATCAGCTGATGTTTAACTTCCTCTGTGCATTAAAAAAGCTACGTTTAGGAGCTGACTATCCTGACTATTCATTTAATTCATTCAGATACAGATGATTAGTTTTACAGTGAGCGAGTTAGACAGTGCTCAGACTAAAAGGACAAAAGAAGAAGAACGCCCCCCCCCCCAAAAAAAAAAAGATACAAGAATTAATAAGAAATTATCAAATTATTAGCAGATGAACTTTTCTGTCGTCACCTGATTGATTAAAGATCTCAGCTCTGATGGTTTGTAGACTGATGTGAGGTGTTTCTCTGTTGCAGGACTTCTGGTTACACATGAACACGGAGGAGGAAGAGCAGGAGCGAGGGATGATGAGGATAAAGGAGGAGGAGGAGCGAGGGATGATGATGATGAGGATAAAAGAGGAAGAGGAGGAGGAGGAGCGAGGGATGATGATGAGGATAAAGGAGGAAGAAGAAGAGGAGGAGCGAGGGATGATGAGGATAAAGGAGGAAGAAGAAGAGGAGGAGCGAGGGATGATGAGGATAAAGGAGGAGGAAGGTCTAGACGAGCAGGTGAGATATCCAGATAAGTGGAAATTAAACATCTGCATCTTTTGACTAACACTGTCCGTTTCCATGACAACCGAGCGAACACCCGTCAGCCGCTGAAGGTAACGGTGTGGTCTGTGTGATGATCCAGCAGGAGGAGGAGGAGGAGGAGGAACTTCCTGCCGTGGTGGTGAAGTCGGAGGACGGCCGAGGGGAGGCAGACGACGGAGACGTTAGCGGTTTGATCAACTCTGACGGAGAGGAGGAGGACTGGAGACGAGCGCCGGCCATCGGTACCACACACACACGCGCACACACACACACGCACACACACACACACACACACACAGAAATCATGTCGACTAAACTCACTGAAAGAACAATTATAATCCAATAAGTGACGAGTCTTAAAGAATGAAAACATACAAACTTTGAGACATTTTGTGAAGTGCAAGTTGAACAGAATATTAATTTAAATCTCTACATCAGGGGTGTCAAACATGCGGCCCGTGGGCCAGAACCGGCCCGCCCAGGGGTCCAATTCGGCCCACTTTCCTTCCTGTCTTTTTTTCCCCTTCCTTCCTTCCTTCCTTCCTTCCTTCCTTCCTTCCTTCCATCTGTCCTTCCTCCCTTCCTTCCATCTTTCCTTCCTGTTTTCCTTTCCTTCCTTCATTCCTTCCTCCCTTTCATCTTTCCTTCCTGTCCTTTTTTTCTAACCTTTCCATACTTTTCTTTATTCCCTCCTCACTTTTATTCTTTCCTTCCTTCCACCTGTCTTTCCTTTCTTCTCCTTCTCTTTCCTTCCTCCCTTCCTTCCTTCCATCTTTTTAATGATCCGGCCCACATGAGATCAAATTGGGCTGTTTGTGGCCCTTGAATGAAAATGAGTTTGACACCTCTGCTCTACATAATATAAATACAATTAAGACTAAGAGATAAATTAACCAATATAAAATAAAATTCACAACAAACATAATCATCATAATAAAACCAGCAGCAACACAGAGCTATCAGGACGCTTTGCTCCTAATAAACACTACACTAAGACTACTTCATCACTTGTTAAACTCACTGAAACTAGTCAATGCCTTCAAAATAAAACTACACTAAAACTACTTCATCACTTGTTAAACTCACTGAAACTAGTCAATGCCTTCAAAATAAAACTACACTAAAACTACTTCATCACTTGTTAAACTCACTAAAACTAGTCAATTCCTTCAAAATAAAACTACTTCACTTGTTAAAGCTGCAGTTGGTGAGTCTTATAAAAGTAACTTTTTGTCATATTTGCTAAGACTGTCACTATGTAAAGACAGCATTACATGAAACTAGTCATCTGAAAAAAACAGGCTCATTTAGCCCCGCCTACTGCTCTTACTGAACCAATCAGAGCCAGGATTGTGTCTGATGGAGTGTCTGACACCTGCCAATCACTGCTCACGCACACAGGCCCCTCCCCCTTCCTCGTCAGCTCTGTCAAGCTCATATCTCTAGTTTCTAGGTAAGGTATAGCCATGTGAAAGTCACTGTAAAGCGTTTTATATCTAGCTGTGTGGAGTGTAGTTCATGTATTACAGATCGTGTGCACGTGGTCGCGTGCACATCAGTCTCCTCTGGGGGAGGGACTTTGGAGGCAGGGCAGGAGTACAGCAGAGAGGGAGGGGGAGGAATCAGAAAGTTATACTTCTTCAAATTTGATGCTAAGTGCTCTCTCTACTCAAAGTTACCAACTGCAGCTTTAAAGTCACTAAAACTAGTCAATTCCTTCAAAATAAAACTACTTCATCACTTATTAAACTCACTCAAACTGAATCAAAATAAAGACTAATGAACATGGTGTGGTTATTATCTGACAGCATGAAGCAGCTTCTGTTGATTAAAATCACCTTCATGTCTCACTGTCACAGAACAAGATGGCCGCTCAGAAGTCCCGCCTGACGGTGGTAAACGGAAGCACTGCTGTCCCGTCTGCGGCCGCGATTGCTTCAAGGCATCGGCGCTGCAGAAGCACCTGCGGATCCACTCCGGCGAGCGTCCCTTCCAGTGCCCCACCTGCAGGAAGAGCTTCACCCAGCACGTTCACATGACGGAGCACCAGAGGATCCACACCGGAGAGAAACCCTACACCTGCGCCGACTGCAGCAAGAGCTTCACCTTCTCCAGCGCGCTGCGTCGCCACCAGCGGCTTCACACCGACGCTCGGCCGTACCAGTGCTCCGTCTGCCAGAAGACCTTCAAGCAGCAGAGCTCGCTGAAGAGCCACCAGCTGACTCACTCTGGGATCCGCTACCAGTGTCCGCTGTGCAGTAAGAGCTTCAGCCGCGCCCTGGAGCTCACCTACCACGTGGACGTGCACTCAGACACGCGGCCGTACTTCTGCAACATTTGCAAGAAGAACCTGAGCGGAGCCAGGATCTTCCGTAACCACATGAAGAAGCACGGGACGCCGGACTCGCCGCTGTGGCTGCCGCCGCTGCCCAGAGCCAGAGCGGAGGAGACGGAGACGACACGCAGAGAAGCAGCGCTCGCTCTGCAGGTGGACTGAAGTCACTCTGCAAACAAGGAACAGACAAAACTCTACTGAGATGTTTCCTCATATTAAAAAAAACAGAAAGTAAATAAAGTGAGTTGAAGGAGTAGGATGACATTTTGGGAAATACAGATACACAAACATGCTGAACAAACATATTTAAACATGAATATTAGGGCTGTCAAACGATTAATTTTTAAAATTGAGATTAATCGCAGAATTTCCATAGTTAATCACGATTAATGGCGTTTTGAAATGCATGTTTAAAATCCTGTTATTTTCCATTTGAAGGCAGTTTTAAGCCCATAATGTAAAGCATTTCTTACCAGAGTGTCTTAACTGGGAATCAATCACGGCTCTGCTGCGACTCCCACACTCCAAAATGGTACTTTGGTGGAGCTGAGGCTGGCTTGGCTGCACCCGGGTGTTTAGCGTGGAGGTGCTAACTCAAACTCCACGTACTCCGGTGGTAGTTAAACTCCATTTGACACAGGTTGCATTTTACTTTTGACTTGTCAACTGAAGCGTCTGGAAGTGTTTTAAAGTTAAACAAGCCGTTCAAAAGTCCAGTAGCTCTCTTACTTTCCATCAGCGCGGTAGGTTTACTGCAGGAGGCCACTTCAAAGCATAGCGCTACAGCTAGAGGAACCGTCTACGGGGGAGTAGAAGGGACAAAAAGGCTTGCAACATTAAAATGAGATTTTAAAAAATTAACACGTTATGGATTGCATTAATCTAATCGCGATTAACTCATTAACGCTGACAGCCCTAATTAATATATATCACTATTATATTCAAACGAGTGAAAAAATAAACATATATATATAAACCATACATTGATCATGTCTATATACAGTTTCTGTTCATTATAAACAGGATAAAAAATAGTGGAAAGTGCCGGTAAGTTATTTTATTGACATACATACAGTAGGTGGGTTATGTGCAGTAAATATATAAACATCCTGTTGAAGTGTCACAGTATTGAGTGATATGTATAAACTTTATTGCACATTTTGTATTTTAAGCTAAAATTAATGTTTCTGTAATAAGATAAGAAAACAGATGAGAGTGTGTTTCCCAAAATGTTGAACTATTCCTTTAAAAACAACATTCACCTGCTGTAATCAGTATTAAATACGGGTCAGTGATCAATAACAGTTGATAAAATAAGAAATTAAAAATATATTAATATAGTTTTAAAAGCAGCATCAGGTTTGAAATGACATTTGCATAATTTTTAACCAAAAGTAAGACTGAATGCTCCTGAAAATGTCAAATTGTGTAACCACAAAAGAATGATAAATGTTAAATAATGTTAATATTTAGAACAATAGTATTCCATTAGCTTTATTTAATATAAAAGTTATAATGTAAGATCATGCCAAACTAGTTGATATGGTGTTTTTATGGTTACACCACTTAGACATTTTTACCATAATCCTCTAATATATTCTCCTTCCTTCCTTCCTGCCTCCCTTCCTCCCTCTTTCCTTCCTTTCCTTCCTTTATTCCTTCCTTCCTTCCTCCCTCCCTCCCTCCCTCCCTCCCTCCCTCCCTCCCTCCTTCCTTTCCTTCCTTCCTTCTTTCCTCCTTTCCTTCCTCCCTCCTTCCCTTCCCTTCTCCCTCCCTCCCTCCCTCCCTTTATTCCTTCCTCCCTCCCTCCCTTCCTTCCAAAGTTTTTATGGTTACACCACTTAGACATTTTTACCATAATCCTCTAATATATTCTCTCTAAATGGATTAAAAGCAGAAATTTGATGCTGGGTCCACAAAAAAAGAATGTGTGAAGTTATTCATACGTTTATTTTCACATTTTAACCCTTTAAATTTAAATTACACCACATGGACACAGTAAAACATCACTGACCCGTATAAGACCCGAAAATGAAGGAAATACAGAACTGACCCTTTAACGCAGGGGTGTCAAACATGAGGCCCGTGGGCCAGAACCGGCCCACTGAGGGGTTCAATCCAGGCCCACTTTCCTTCCTGTGTTCTTTTCCTTCCTTCCTTTCATCCTTCTGTCCTTCCTTCCATCTGTCCTTCCTCCCTACCTTCCTTTTATCCTTTTTTTCCCCATTCCTTCCATCTGTCCTTCCTACCTTTCTTTTTTCCTTTCTTTCTTCCACCTGTCCTTTCTCCCTACCTTCCTTTTATCCT
Source organism: Scomber japonicus (assembly GCF_027409825.1). Lineage (NCBI taxonomy): Eukaryota > Metazoa > Chordata > Actinopteri > Scombriformes > Scombridae > Scomber > Scomber japonicus. Next base: position 34,151,869 of record NC_070587.1, on the reverse strand, counting down.
TTTTTTCCCATTCCTTCCATCTGTCCTTCCTACCTTTCTTTTTTCCTTTCTTCCTTCCACCTGTCCTTTCTCCCTACCTTCCTTTTATCCTTTTTTCCCATTCCTTCCATCTGTCCTTCCTACCTTGCTTTTTTCCTTTTCTTGGTTCCTTTCTTCCTTCCATCTGTCCTTTCTCCCTTTCTTCCTTCCTCTGTTTCTTCCATCTGTCCTTCCTTCTTTCCTTCCTTCCTTCCTTCTGTCTGTCCTTCCTACTTTTCTTCTCTCGTTCCTTTTGTCTCTCTTTCCTTCCTTCCCTTCTTATTTCCTTCCTTCCTTCTTTTTAATGATCTGGTCCACATGTGATCAAATTGGTCTGTATGTGGCCCTTGAATGAAAATGAGTTTCACACCCCTGCTGTAACAGGTCACAACATAAATGCAACAGGAGGCGTTCAGGTGCAGCAATGAGTGTAGGACATCTGTGTTTTGGCAGCGCTCAGATCGACACAGTAAACGTGAGCGCTGGTTTAACTTGTTCTGCTCGATATTTGGTGCTCAAGGATTCAGTGGACACACACACACACACACACACACACACACACACACGCCTCTGTTGCCTACCCATGTAAAGGTCAAAGGTCAGCCACAGAGCCCCCTGCAGTGCCTTGCTAAGGACACTTGTGCTGCTGAGCATGTCAGTGAATCAGTCATAACCAAAGGGACAGAAAGACACTTATTAATATTAATATTATTATTATTTATAGTAGGAATCACTGAAACTGACTGCTGCCATCGTGTTTCTAATCGCTCATCAATAAAGTGACCGAGAACACAAAACCTGTCACCTGAGTGAATTCATCTGAAGGAAAGCATGTGGGCCGGATCATTAAAAAGATGGAAGGAAAAGAGGGAGGAGAAGAAAGAGAATACAGGAAGGAAAGATGAAAGGAAGGAAGGGAGTAAGGCCAGATAGAAGGAAGAGAAGAGAAGACAAGAAGGAAGGAAGCAAGGAAAAGAAGACGGGGAGGAAGAAAGGTAGGAAGGACAGATGGAAGGAAGGAATGAAGGAGGAGAAGAAAGAATACAGGAAGGAAAGATGGAAGGAAAGAAGAAATGGAGCAAGGACAGATGGAAGGAAGAGAAGACAAGAAGGAAGGAAGCAAGGAAAAGAAGACGGGAAGGAAGAAAGATAGGAAGGAAGGAAGGAAAAGAAGACGGGGAGGAAGAAAGATAGGAAGGAAAAGAAGACGGAGGAAGAAAGGGGAACACAAAACCCTCGTGTTGTCCTCCCCGGTCAAATTGACCCTGTCTAATTCTTCTTTCCTCCCTTCCTTCCTTCCTCCTTTCCTTTCCTCCCTACCTTCCTCCCTCCTTTCCTTCCTTCTCTCCTTTCCTTCCTTCTCTCCTTTCCTTCCTTATTCCTTCTTCCCTTCCTCCCTCCTTCTCTCTTTCTTTCCTCTGTCCTTCTTTCCTACCTTCCTTGTTTCCTTCCCTCCTTCTTTCCTTCCTTCCCTCCTTCTTTCCTTTCCTCCCTTCCTTCCTCCCTCCTTTCCTTCCTTATTCCTTCCTCCCTCCCTCCTTTCCTTTCCTCCCTTCCTCCCTCATTTCCTTCTTCCTTCCTCCCTCCCTTCCTTCCTTCCTTCCTCCCTCCCTCCCTCCTTTCCTTCCTTCTTTCCTTTCCTTTCCTCCCTCATTTCCTCCCTTATTTCCTTTCCTTTCCTTTCCTTTCCTCCCTTCTTTCCTTCCTTCCATCCTTCCATCTGTCCTTCCTTCCTTCCTTCCTACCTACCTACCTTCCTCCCTTCCATCTTACCTACCTTCCTTCTATTCTACCTTCCATCTTTCCTTCCTTTCTACCAACACGCTTTATTTCCCTGCATTATGGAGAAGAAACATTCACAGGTGTTCTCATACATGCTCTCTGTGCTCTCTCTGAGAAACCCCACAACGCAAACAGGAAGTAACACCCGACGCAACACGGTAAGTGCAGTTTAGAAAATAAAATACTCACACTATACTTCCAGTAGACCTAATAATCAGACATTTTCCCTGACATGTGTGCTTAAAACATTAACATGAACCTTCACAATTACACAATTTCCTATTATATTAACAACACTCAAAAGGAATAAAGAAAAACATGACAGCAAAACCGCTACCCTTCAAAATAAAAGTTTGCGCTTCACTGCCTTGTTTATAATATGTCGCAACAACTTCACACCACACGTATCTTATAAACATGAATGTATAAAGTTTTACAAAATATTATATAAAGAGATATAATATAGTTTTCTTCCTCCTCTCCCTATTCTTTTATATTCTTATATTTTCTGGCATTTTATTTATAAATAAAATTATCAGCAGAATAATCAGTAATTATCGTTAAGTGCAGGCGGCCTTAAACCAATCAGGTTGTCATGGCAACATTAACGACAACATTATAAGAAGGTCAGTTTATCTGGTTTATGAGACAATTAAATAACAGACTGCCGGTTTTTCCTGAAGGTGTCGCGAGAGGACCGTCGATGGAGTCACTAACACAGAGGAGTCAAACTCATTTTCATTCAAGGGCCACATACAGACCAATCTGATCTCATGTGGGCCGGATCATTAAAAAGATGGAAGGAAAAGAAGGAGGAGAAGAAAGAGAATACGGGAAGGAAAGATGGATGGAAGGAAGGAAGAAAGGGAGCAAGGACAGATGGAAGGAAGAGAAGAGAAGACAAGAAGGAAGGAAGCAAGGAAAAGAAGACAGGAAGGAAGGAAAAGAAGACGGAGGAAGAAAGGTAGAAAGGAATGAAGGAGCAGAAGAAAGGGAGCAAGGACAGAAGGAAGGAAGCAAGGAAAAGAAGACAGGAAGGAAGGAAAAGAAGACGGAGGAAGAAAAGTAGGAAGGAATGAAGGAGGAGAAGAAAGGGAGCAAGGACAGAAGGAAGGAAGCAAGGAAAAGAAGACAGGAAGGAAGGAAAAGAAGACGGAGGAAGAAAAGTAGGAAGGAATGAAGGAGGAGAAGAAAGGGAGCAAGGACAGAAGGAAGGAAGCAAGGAAAAGAAGACAGGAAGGAAGGAAAAGAAGACGGAGGAAGAAAAGTAGGAAGGAATGAAGGAGGAGAAGAAAGGGAGCAAGGACAGAAGGAAGGAAGCAAGGAAAAGAAGACAGGAAGGAAGGAAAAGAAGACGGAGGAAGAAAGGTAGGAAGGAATGAAGGAGGAGAAGAAAGGGAGCAAGGACAGAAGGAAGGAAGCAAGGAAAAGAAGACAGGAAGGAAGGAAGGAAAAGAAGACGGAGGAAGAAAGGTAGAGAAGCTGTTGGTTAGATTTGGATATTTCTTGATCTTTTCCTGAGGGTGGCGCTATAGGAAAGGTCTTAATATACATGTAATACTTATTAATATAGATATAGATGGGAAAAGAAGAGTCTGCAGCCTGTAGAAGAGTAATATTAAAGGGTTACGTCACAGTTTTTCAGTCAGGAGGACAAATAAATATGAAAGCTTGTTTTCCTGTTCATACTGAGCATTAGATCCTTCATCATGTTTACAGGAAGTGATGGAGGACTAAATCCACAGTCCTCCTTCTGTGGAAACATGGATTTAAAAGTTGATTCATCTTTCCTCCCTTCCTACATCCCTCCCTTCCTTCCTTCCTTTCTACCTACCTTCCTTCCTTCCTTCCTTCCTTTCTACCTACCTTCCTCCCTCCTTTTTTACCTACCTACCTTCCTTCCATCCTTCCATCTTACCCATGTTCCTTCCTCTCCCTCCCTCCCTCCTTCCCTTCCTTCCTTCCTTCCTCCCTTCCTTCGTTCCTTCCTCTCCTTCCTACCTTCCTTCCGTCTTACCTTCCATTCTTCCTTCCATCTGTCCTTCCTTCCTTCCTACTTGCCTACCTTCCATCCTTTCTTCCTTCCTTCCTTCCTTCCTTCCATCCTTTCTTCCTTCCTTCCTTCCTACCTACCTTCCATCCTTCCTTCCTTCCTTCCTTCCTACCTACCTTCCATCCTTCCTTCCTACCTTCCTACCTACCTTCCTACCTTCCTTCCTACCCACCTTTCTTCCTTCCTTCCATCTTTCCTTTCTCCCTTCCATCTTTCCTCCCTTCCTTCCTTCCTTTCTACCTACCTACCTTCCTCCCTCCTTTTTTACCTACCTACCTTCCTCCCTCCTTTTTACCTACCTACCTTCCTTCCATCCTTCCATCTTACCCATGTTCCTTCCTCTCCCTCCCTCCTCCCTCCCTTCCTTCCTTCGTTCCTTCCTCTCCTTCCTTCGTTCCATCTTACCTACCTTCCTTCCGTCTTACCTTCCATTCTTCCTTCCTACTTACCTACCTTCCTTCCATCCTTTCTTCCTTTCTTCCTTCCTACCTACCTTCCTTCTTACATTTCTTCCTTCCTTCCTAAATTAAATGACCATTCCTCCTGTTCATACAGAGCAGAGAATTATAATAAAACCTCAACAAGTAACTGAGTGATTCCAGATACAATCAGTTTGAGCTTGTGTTGTTGTTGTTTGCATGTCTGATAAATGTAAAAATGATCCTTAACATCCTTTCAAACTTTCAAATGAAATGCAAATAATGATTAATGATGCTTTATACTTTCAGTAGAAACCTCTGCAGCTCTTTGAAAACGACTGAAAACAGACACAGAAGTTGTCAGAACTTAAAGATGAACAGGTTTTATTCTTTAGTCTGACTCATGTGGAATACTTTTAGTCTTATTTTACACTTAAGCCCAAAATTGTAGTTAGATGTTTGTTAGATAAGTGAGTGGTGCTGCTGGGGGCGTGGCCTGAGTGACGAGGGCGTGGCCTGAGTGGAGTGGGCGGAGTCAGTGAATAAATCAGCCTGCTGCTTGTTGACCTGATACTTTCCTGTCCAGACTTCAGTGAGCTTCTCTGTGAGCTTCTCTGTGAGCTTCTCTGTGAGCTTCTCTGTGAGCTTCTCTGTGAGCTTCTCTTCATCATGTCTGCTGCAAAGAACCTGGACCAGATTTATACCAACAACACAGAGAAGAACACGACCGGAGCTCAGGACTGGACCGAGGTCAGTTTACACACAGTAACTCAGTACATCTACTACAGTACTTTACTCTAGTACAGTTTGAGGTACTAGTACTTTACTGCAGTACAGTTTGAGGTACTAGTACTTTACTGCATTACAGTTTGAGGTACTTGTACTTTACTGTAGTACAGTTAGAGGTACTAGTACTTTACTGTAGTACAGTTAGAGGTACTGATGAGGTATGGTGTCATAATATATCACTACTTTTACTGTAATACTGCATACTACATCACTCATAATACTGCAGTACTTTTACTGTAATACTGCATACTACATCACTCATAATACTGCAGTACTTTTACTGTAATACTGCATACTACATCACTCATAATACTGCAGTACTTTTACTGTAATACTGCATACTACATCACTCATAATACTGCAGTACTTTTACTGTAATACTGCATATTACATCACTATAATACTGCAGTACTTTTACTGTAATACTGCATACTACATCACTCATAATACTGCAGTACTTTTACTGTAATACTGCATATTACATCACTCATAATACTGCAGTACTTTTACTGTAATACTGCATACTACATCACTATAATACTGCAGTACTTTTACTGTAATACTGCATACTACATCACTATAATACTGCAGTACTTTTACTGTAATACTGCATACTACATCACTATAATACTGCAGACATACTACTACATTACTGTGTGTGGAGGAGCCTTTTCATCAGGAAACAGTACTGATGATTATTTTACTCACCTATAAACTGATCAATCACTACTTTAAATGTCTAAAACAGACATTAGTTCAGTTCAGTTTCTTCTGATATGAAACAACTGAATCATTGTCAACTTATTTTCTAAGTACTGAACTCTTGAGCTGAGTTTGAACCTGTGAGTCTGAGCACAGTTTGGATGGATGAAGTGTCAGCTGTGTGTTTAGGAGGTTTCAGTCGCGTCTTCAGACTCTTCCTCCTTCTTCCTTCTTCTCCTTTCAGACTCAGATCTTACGTTCTGTTCTCTCTCTGGGGTTTTTGTGTCTCATCAACAGTTTGTCTTCTCTATTTTTAAACACTTTCACTCTCAACATCTGCAATGCAACAAAAGCCCAGATTGATCAAAACCTAAAAATACTCTGATACTGATATGTATGAAGCGTCTGACTCTCAGTGAGGAAGATGATGCTGTCGCTGTTTCACTCAGAGACACAAAGAAGGTACGATGACGTTGCTGTAGTTCTCTTAGATAGATATAAAGAAAGACTCGATTATAAAATGAATAAATAATAAGACTTACTTCATGACTCTGTGTTCACACTCTCTCTCATAAACCCCTTGCAGTGACAGCAGTGATGTCACAGTCAGCTGATCTCTCCTGTCTTCCTGTCTGCAGGTGTATGAAGTCGTCAGGTGGATCCAGCTGATCATGGCTCTGCTCAGGTCAGTAAATCACCACTGATATATTAATACTACAGAATACCAATACTAATACTACCAATACTAATACTACTAATACCAATACTACCAATACTACTAATACCAATACTACCAATACTACTAATACCAATACTAATACTACTAATACTACAGAATACCAATACTACTAATACCAATACTAATACTACTAATACCAATACTACCAATACTACTAATACCAATACTAATACTACTAATACTACAGAATACCAATACTACTAATACCAATACTAATACTACTAATACCAATACTAATACTACTAATACTACAGAATACCAATACTACTAATACTAATACTACAGAATACCAATACTAATACTACTAATACTACAGAATACCAATACTACTAATACCAATACTAATACTACTAATACCAATACTAATACTACTAATACTACAGAATACCAATACTACTAATACTAATACTACAGAATACCAATACTAATACTACTAATACTACAGAATACCAATACTACTAATACCAATACTAATACTACTAATACCAATACTACCAATACTAATACTACTAATACCAATACTACCAATACTAATACTACAGAATACCAATACTACCAATACTAATACTACTAATACCAATACTACCAATACTAATACTACAGAATACCAATACTACTAATACCAATACTACCAATACTAATACTACTAATACCAATACTACCAATACTAATACTACAGAATACCAATACTAATACTACTAATACTACAGAATACCAATACTACTAATACCAATACTAATACTACTAATACCAATACTACCAATACCAATACTAATACTACTAATACCAATACTACCAATACTAATACTACTAATACAAACAATATCAATACTACTAATACCAATACTACCAATACTAATACTACTAATACCAATACTACCAATACTACTAATACTACCAATACTAATACTACTAATACAAACAATAACAATACTACCAATACTACTAATACAACCAATGCTAATACTATTAATACAACCAATATAATACTACTACTACTACTACTGCTACTATTACTACTAATACCAATGCAATCAATACTAATACTACCAATACTACCAATACTAATACTACTAATACTACCAATATTAATACTACAAATACTACCAATATTAATACTACAAATACCATCATTACTGCCAATATTAAAACTGCAAATACCACCAGTACCAATAATAATAATAATATTCATACTACAAATAATACCAATACTATATGCTAGTATTGGTATTGATGGTATTTGTAATAATTCTGTAAATACTACTTAGTCATGCATTTGTGTGCACTAAGTCACTTTTTCTGTATTATAAATCATATTTATTGTTGATGTTGTGATAAATGTATTAATTAATGTAACATAGAGACCCTCTGCTTTAGAGACTCCTCACTACATTAAGCTTTAATTACAGAGTCATCAACACTGTAAGCGGCTGCTAAGAAAAGGGTCAAAGGTCAACTGACTGAGACAATAGATGGAGGAAAATGTCCCGCCTCCCAAAATGTTTTCTGTCTAATTGCAGTCTTACCACTACTAACAGAAATACTCGTTATATTCATAAAGCATTATTTAAAAATTATCTTAAATACCTAAAAATACAGCTGCAGGTAGGATATTAGTCTAACACACAGTATTGATTACTAATGACACTAATAGCATTTAAATAAACTCATAACATTGTCCTCAGCATGTGAATTGAATAGAGATTGTCCTTTTTCTGCAGCATTTTGGGCTCAGGCTCCATCATCGCCTGTGTGATGTCACAGAGACTCAGCCGAAAGCCAGAGGTCAGCGTTTTTCTGCTCGCTCAGACACTTTCTAACATTCCCACCTTTTTAGTCCCACGAGCGGGACTTGAATTAAAACGTCTGCCGTGTGTCTTTGTGCAGCTGCAGCCGCTGTTCCTGCTCAGTGTGTCCGACCTGCTGCTCGCTCTCTGCTGGCTCATCGGAGCTGCTCTGTTCTCTCAGCGATGCAACAGCCTGAACTCACACTGCTATCACCTGCACACTGTGGAGCAGGTAACTACACACAGCACTGCACTCTGGGTCCAAAGCATGGTTTATCTTATTCATCTGTGCTGTAGACCTCTGTTATTGTCCAAAAACTATTAAAAAAACACATCAATGAGCCACACTTCTGCACTGGGTGACATAGTAGGGTCTTACCAATACTGGGTTTTTGGGATTCGTGCCGATACCGATATCAGGGACTAAAAAACAGATATCGATATATCAGCAGATAACCTTATATATACAGAATATGCAAAAAACACAATTTTTTTGAAATGATCCATTAAATGTGGTTGCCAAACACTATAGATAAAAGGTATAACAGTAAAAGTATATGATTTAATATGTATATATCAAACTAGAATCACAGTTTTTTTTTTTTTAAAAAAGGGAGCATATCAAACAGCATAAACACTGATACCATATATCTGATACTGTTGGTTGACCAACATATCGGCCAGGCTCTAGTTTGTATATAATTTAACTAATTTGCAACAGAAAACAACAGATAATTAGTTTGAAAAAATGGCTTTGTCACTGTTTCATAAAGGAAGAGCCTGAATCTGTGCTTGTTTTGCTGCCGTCAATCAAATCTGATGCAATATTTAGAGAAATAGTCAACAAGTGAAAGTAAGCTGGACAACGGAGGTCAGACAGTCATGAGACGCAGGGGAGTCTGTGGGACTTTTGAGCTTTGTCACTAACAATGGGATACACTGTGATCTCAAAACAAACCTTAAAATAACACAAAATAAGGAAGTACTGTATGATATTAATCTCAGCTGGAAAATCTCAACTTCCTCTTTTAAAGATTAACTGAACTAGAAAACTTCAGTGGGTTTTTACTAGAAAATACAATACCTGGTAGAGCTGCTTTGACAACAGTAATACATCACATGTCTAAAGAAACACATTTATGCACATCATGAAACATAAACTCAGACATTTAACTCTCATAATAACAACATAAACATAAATATAAACATATTTATGCTGATTTCAGTCAGTTTTGTGCTCTGAAACATCAGATTTACTCACATTTAGGTTTTCATAGGCTGGAAACAATCCAGAGGTTGATATCAGGGACACAGGTGCAGCTAATGATCATTAAAAATCTGAATTTGCTCCCTCCCACCAGCTAAGGGATTGATGTGCTTCCTACAAACTCTTTTCACTGAACAAACAAAGTGATTTTCTTGCTGCTAGAAAAATTTTTCTTACTTTAATGTTCTGCTTCATGATAAAGTCAGTTTTTTGTAGATTTAAAGCTTCTTAAATTCAAATAGTTTGAGGACAGCAAAGAAGGAAGTGTTTTAGGCTCATTCCCATCCCACAGGCTGAACTCAGGTCACCGAGGTGAAAACCATATAAGAGGTTTCACATCCTCAGAGCAGTTTTATTGGTTTATTAAAGTTTATTTTAGTGCATCAAACTGTTGTGACTCTAATTTCCTTATTCTGTGGCAAATATGAATAATGCCCCATCTAGTGAATATGGTCTGTGAGTGATAATACTGTACTTTCTCATACAGCCAGCTAACTTTCTGTTCTCTGATTTCATGCAATATACAACTATAGTCCTGTTCTGGTATAAACAAGAGCATTTGTTTCTGTACTAGTTGAGGTATCTAGCACTGTTTGACATGCTTTGGGCTCTCAATTCCTGTGAGATTTACTTTACCTGATTGTTAAGAGCAAAGTATGTTCCCATACTGGGAGTTGAACCTGGGCCGCCTGGGTGAAAACCAGGAATCCTGACCGCTAGACCATGTCAGAAATCCTGAGAGCTGTTTTCTTGGGATTCTGCTCGACTCTTGTGAGCTTCGTTATAAATAATCAAGTCATCCCAAGGTAACAGCTGTAACACGTCCTTTACAACTCTGTATGGTACCTGGCTACTAGGTGCATGTAGACATTCCCATACCGGGAGTTGAACCCGGGCCACCTGGGTGAAAACCAGGAATCCTGACCGCTAGACCATATGGGACCTGCTTTCATGCTGTCAGAGCAGCTTTCTTGATAAATTAATAGTTATTTCAGTATATGAAAGTCCGAATTTCATCATTCTCAGGCAACTATGACCAATGTCCTCTTCTGTGTTTATGTCCCATATGGTCTAGTGGTCAGGATTCCTGGTTTTCCCTCAGCTGGCCTAGGTTCATCTCCTGGTATAGCAATGTCTACATCAATCAGTGGTGATCTAGAATTGTTTATGTTGGTTTTCAGTGACTGAACACATAAAAATCTTAATGTAGTGTCATGCTGAGTGATAATACTGTCTCATACAGCCAGCTAACTTTATGTTCTCTGATTTCATACAATATACAACTATAGTCCTGCTCTGAGGTAAACTAGTGTACTAGTTGAGGTATCTCGCACTGTTCGACATGCTTTGGGCTCTCAATTCCTGTGAGATTTACTTTACCCGATTGTTAAGAGCAAAGCATGTTCCCATACCGGGAGTTGAACCCGGGCCGCCTGGGTGAAAACCAGGAATCCTGACCGCTAGACCATATGGAATTTAGTTTCTTATTCTCAGAGCAGCTTTCTTGTGTTCTAGTGACTTTCAAGCTGAGCTATTTAAACTCAGAAGTTGTTAGCAACCCAAGAAAGCTGCTTTCAGTGTCTGAAACCAGGTCCCATATGGTCTAGCAGTCAGGATTCCTGGTTTCTTCTGTGTGTTAAACTGTATTTTCACTAAATGCCGCAATATATTCCAACACCCAGTATGGCAGGCATGTCCAAACTAGTCCATAAAGGACTGTATGTTGGTTGGAATGACCATGTCCAGCCACATGTCGTTTCAAAGAAATGTTCAAACTAGAACATCTCAAGTCTCATAGTACAATTATATCTACATCTTAATGACAAATACATGGGAACTTTATCTGACAATGACTTTGAACATCCCTCCAAAGGATGGGTAATGTAATACATGCAATTCAGTTCCCATACCGGGAGTTGAACCCGGGCCGCCTGGGTGAAAACCAGGAATCCTAACCGCTAGACCATATGGGATTTCGTCAGAAATCCTGAGAGCTGTTTTCTTGGGATTCTGCTCGACTCTTGTGAGCTTCGTTATAAATAATAAAGTCATCATCCCAAACAAACATTAACAAGTCTTCCGCAACTCTATGAACCAGGTTCTTTATGGTCAGGTTACCAGTTGCATGTAGACATTCCCATACCGGGAGTTGAACCCGGGCCACCTGGGTGAAAACCAGGAATCCTGACCGCTAGACCATATGGGACCTGCTTTCATGCTGTCAGAGCAGCTTTCTTGATAAATTAATAGTTATTTCAGTATATGAAAGTCCTAATTTCATCATTCTCAGGCAAATATGACCAATGTGTTTCAGTATTTGTGCCCCATATGGTCTAGCTGTCCTGGTTTTCCCTCAGCTGGCCTAGGTTCATCTCCTGGTATAGCAATGTCTACATCAATCAGTGGTGATCTAGAATTGTTTATGTTGGTTTTCAGTGACTGAACACATAAAAATCTTAATGTAGTGTCATGCTGAGTGATAATACTTTCTCATACAGCCAGCTAACTTTATGTTCTCCGATTTCATACAATATACAACTACAGTCCTGCTCTGAGGTAAACTAGTGTACTAGTTGAGGTATCTCGCACTGTTCGACATGCTTTGGGCTCTCAATTCCTGTGAGATTTACTTTACCTGATTGTTAAGAGCAAAGTATGTTCCCATACCTGGAGTTGAACCCGGGCCGCCTGGGTGAAAACCAGGAATCCTGACCGCGAGACCATATGGAATTTAGTTTCTTATTCTCAGAGCAGCTTTCTTGTGTTCTAGTGACTTTCAAGCTGAGCTATTTAAACTCAGAAGTTGTTAGCAACCCAAGAAAGCTGCTTTCAGTGTCTGAAACCAGATCCCATATGGTCTCGCAGTCAGGATTCCTGGTTTCTTCTGTGTGTTAAACTGTATTTTCACTAAATGCCGCAATATATTCCAACACCCAGTATGGCAGGCATGTCCAAACTAGTCCATAAAGGGCTGTATGTTGGTTGGAATGACCATGTCCAGCCACATGTCGTTTCAAAGAAATGTTCAAACTAGAACATCTCAAGTCTCATAGTACAATTATATCTACATCTTAATGACAAATACATGGGAACTTTATCTGACAATGACTTTGAACATCCCTCCAAAGGATGTGTAATGTAATACATGCAATTTAGTTCCCATACCGGGAGTTGAACCCGGGCCGCCTGGGTGAAAACCAGGAATCCTAACCGCTAGACCATATGGGACTTCGTCAGAAATCCTGAGAGCTGTTTTCTTGGGATTCTGCTCGACTCTTGTGAGCTTCATTATAAATAATCAAGTCATCCCAAGGTAACAGCTGTAACGAGTCTTTCACAACTCTGTGAACCAGGTTCTGTATGGTCAGGTTACCAGTTGCATGTAGACATTCCCATACCGGGAGTTGAACCCGGGCCGCCTGGGTGAAAACCAGGAATCCTGACCGCTAGACCATAAGGGACCTGCGTTCATGCTTTTATAGCAGCTTTCTTGATATATTAATAGTTATTTCAGTATATGAAAGTCCTAATTTCATCATTCTCAGGCAACTATGACCAATGTCCTCTTCTGTGTTTGTGCCCCATATGGTCTAGTGGTCAGGATTCCTGGTTTTCCCTCAGCTGGCCTGGGTTCATCTCCTGGTATAGCAATGTCTACATCAATCAGTGGTGATCTAGAATTGTTTATGTTGGTTTTCAGTGACTGAACACATACAAATCTTAATGTAGTGTCATGCTGAGTGATAATACTGTCTCATACAGCCAGCTAACTTTATGTTCTCTGATTTCATACAATATACAACTATAGTCCCGCTCTGAGGTAAACTAGTGTACTAGTTGAGGTATCTAGCACTGTTCGACATGCTTTGGGCACTGAATTCCTGTGAGATTTACTTTATCTGATTGTTAAGAGCAAAGCATGTTCCCATACCGGGAGTTGAACCCGGGCCGCCTGGGTGAAAACCAGGAATCCTGACCGCTAGACCATATGGGACTTATTTTCTTATTCTCAGAGCAGCTTTCTTGTGTTCTAGTGACTTTCAAGCTGAGCTATTTAAACTCAGAAGTTGTTAGCAACCCAAGAAAGCTGGTTTCAGTGTCTGAAACCAGATCCCATATGGTCTAGCAGTCAGGATTCCTGGTTTCTTCTGTGTGTTAAACTGTAGTTTCACTAAATGTCGCAAGATGTTCCAACACCCAGTATGGCAGGCATGTCCAAACTAGTCCATAAAGGGCTGTATGCCTGCAGAGTTTTGTTACAATCAAGATCACATGATTTGCTCTATTGACTGCCTGAAGACTGCTAACAGTTGGTTAGGTGAGTTAAGCCTGGTGTTTCGCTGCTTGGTTGGAATGACCATGTCCAGCCACATGTCGTTTCATAGAGTAGTTTGAACATCTCAAGTTTCATAGTACAATTATATCTACATCTTAATGACAAATACATGGGAACTTTATCTGACAATGACTTTGAACATCCCTCCAAAGGATGGGTAATGTAATACATGCAATTCAGTTCCCATACCGGGAGTTGAACCCGGGCCGCCTGGGTGAAAACCAGGAATCCTAACCGCTAGACCATATGGGATTTCGTCAGAAATCCTGAGAGCTGTTTTCTTGGGATTCTGCTCGACTCTTGTGAGCTTCGTTATAAATAATAAAGTCATCATCCCAAACAAACATTAACAAGTCTTCCGCAACTCTATGAACCAGGTTCTTTATGGTCAGGTTACCAGTTGCATGTAGACATTCCCATACCGGGAGTTGAACCCGGGCCGCCTGGGTGAAAACCAGGAATCCTGACCGCTAGACCATATGGGACCTGCTTTCATACTGTTAGAGCAGCTTTCTTGATAAATTAATAGTTATTTCAGTATATGAAAGTCCTAATTACATCATTCTCAGGCAAATATGACCAATGTCCTCTTCTGTGTTTATGTCCCATATGGTTGAGCTGTCCTGGTTTTCCCTCAGCTGGCCTGGGTTCATCTCCTGGTATAGCAATGTCTACATCAATCAGTGGTGATCTAGAATTATTTATGTTGGTTTTCAGTGACTGAACACATAAAAATCTTAATGTAGTGTCATGCTTAGTGATTATACTGTCTCATACGGCAAGCTAACTTTATGTTCTCTGATTTCATACAATATACAACTATAGTCCTGCTTTGAGGTAAACTAGTGTACAAGTTGAGGTATCTAGCACTGTTCGACATGCTTTGGGCACTCAATTCCTGTGAGATTTACTTTACGTGTTTGTTAAGAGCAAAGCATGTTCCCATACCGGGAGTTGAACCCGGGCCGCCTGGGTGAAAACCAGGAATCCTGACCGCTAGACCATATGGGACTTCTTGGGATTCTGCTCGACTCTTGTGAGCTTCGTTATAAATAATCAAGTCATCCCAAGGTAACAGCTCTAACGAGTCTTTCACAACTTTGTGAACCAGGTTACCAGGTTGTCATGTAGACATTCCCATACCGGGAGTTGAACCCGGGCCGCCTGGGTGAAAACCAGGAATCCTGACCGCTAGACCATATGGGACTTAGCTTCTTACTCCCAGAGCAGCTTTCTTGTGTTCTAGTGACTTTCAAGCTGAGCTATTTAAAATCAGAAGTTGTTAGCAACCCAAGAAAGCTGCTTTCAGTGTCTGAAACCAGGTCTCATATGGTCTAGCAGTCATGATTCCTGGTTTCTTCTGTGTGTTCAACTGTAGTTTTGTTATAATCAAGATCACATGATTTGCTCTATCAACTGCCTGAAGACTGATATCAGTTGGTTAAGCCTGGTGTTTTGCTGCTTGGTTGGAATGACCATGTCCAGCCACATGTCCTTTCATAGAGTAGTTTGAACATCTCAAGTCTCATAGTACAATTATATCTACATTTTAATTAGAAATGCTTTATCTGACAATGACTTGGAACATTCCTCCAAAGGATGTGTAATGTGATACATGCAATTTAGTTCCCATACCGGGAGTTGAACCCGGGCCGCCTGGGTGAAAACCAGGAATCCTGACCGCTAGACCATATGGGACTTCGTCAGAAATCCTGAGAGCTGTTTTCTTGGGATTCTGCTCGACTCTTGTGAGCTTCGTTATAAATAATCAAGTCATCCCAAGGTAACAGCTGTAACGAGTCTTTCACAATTCTGTGAACCAGGTTACCAGGTTGTCTTATGGGACTTAGTTACTTATTCTCAGAGCAGCTTTCTTGTGTTCTAGTGACTTTCAAGCTGAGCTATTTAAACTCAGAAGTTGTTAGCAACCCAAGAAAGCTGCTTTCAGTGTCTG
This sequence comes from Scomber japonicus, assembly GCF_027409825.1. NCBI lineage: Eukaryota > Metazoa > Chordata > Actinopteri > Scombriformes > Scombridae > Scomber > Scomber japonicus. The sequence continues at coordinate 34,136,023 of NC_070587.1, read as the reverse complement.
AAACCAGGTCCCATATGGTCTAGCAGTCAGGATTCCTGGTTTCTTCTGTGTGTTAAACTGTATTTTCACTAAATGCCGCAATATATTCCAACACCCAGTATGGCAGGCATGTCCAAACTAGTCCATAAAGGGCTGTATGTTGGTTGGAATGACCATGTCCAGCCACATGTCGTTTCAAAGAAATGTTCAAACTAGAACATCTCAAGTCTCATAGTACAATTATATCTACATCTTAATGACAAATACATGGGAACTTTATCTGACAATGACTTTGAACATCCCTCCAAAGGATGGGTAATGTAATACATGCAATTCAGTTCCCATACCGGGAGTTGAACCCGGGCCGCCTGGGTGAAAACCAGGAATCCTAACCGCTAGACCATATGGGATTTCGTCAGAAATCCTGAGAGCTGTTTTCTTGGGATTCTGCTCGACTCTTGTGAGCTTCGTTATAAATAATAAAGTCATCATCCCAAACAAACATTAACAAGTCTTCCGCAACTCTATGAACCAGGTTCTTTATGGTCAGGTTACCAGTTGCATGTAGACATTCCCATACCGGGAGTTGAACCCGGGCCGCCTGGGTGAAAACCAGGAATCCTGACCGCTAGACCATATGGGACCTGCTTTCATACTGTTAGAGCAGCTTTCTTGATAAATTAATAGTTATTTCAGTATATGAAAGTCCTAATTACATCATTCTCAGGCAAATATGACCAATGTCCTCTTCTGTGTTTATGTCCCATATGGTTGAGCTGTCCTGGTTTTCCCTCAGCTGGCCTGGGTTCATCTCCTGGTATAGCAATGTCTACATCAATCAGTGGTGATCTAGAATTATTTATGTTGGTTTTCAGTGACTGAACACATAAAAATCTTAATGTAGTGTCATGCTTAGTGATTATACTGTCTCATACGGCAAGCTAACTTTATGTTCTCTGATTTCATACAATATACAACTATAGTCCTGCTTTGAGGTAAACTAGTGTACAAGTTGAGGTATCTAGCACTGTTCGACATGCTTTGGGCACTCAATTCCTGTGAGATTTACTTTACGTGTTTGTTAAGAGCAAAGCATGTTCCCATACCGGGAGTTGAACCCGGGCCGCCTGGGTGAAAACCAGGAATCCTGACCGCTAGACCATATGGGACTTCTTGGGATTCTGCTCGACTCTTGTGAGCTTCGTTATAAATAATCAAGTCATCCCAAGGTAACAGCTCTAACGAGTCTTTCACAACTTTGTGAACCAGGTTACCAGGTTGTCATGTAGACATTCCCATACCGGGAGTTGAACCCGGGCCGCCTGGGTGAAAACCAGGAATCCTGACCGCTAGACCATATGGGATATGGTCTCAGGATCTCAGAGCAGCTTTCTTGTCTTCTAGTAACATTTAACGTGTGTTATCTCAGGATGACCACTCTCATGAGGTCTCAACTACATTAAAAACAGTGCTCATGGCTTTCCGAAAATCATTAAATCACAAGATAATAACATCCGATCCTGAGATAACTGAGCTCACAAATTGTTAGCAACCCAAGAAAGCTGCTCTACGTGTTTATTGAGATTCTTATGTGTTCCGTTACTTAATAATTGTAGATTATTGTTAACTAATAATCACTTGTATGTAGTGATTCCCATACCGGGAGTTGAACCCGGGCCACCTGGGTGAAAACCAGAAATCCTGACCGCTAGACCATATGGGACCTGATTACATGCACTCAGAGCAGCTTTTTTGATATATAAATATTTATTTCAGTATCTAAAACTGTTAGAATTCTAATTTAATTATTTTATGGCAATTATGACTAATGTGGAACACTAGTTATTCAAAATCATTTATTTAAAGGTGACATTATATTGGGTTTATTGGAAATCTTGGTAGGATATTGCTTCATTTTGTCAATAGAGGAACAACAAACCAGATGTGTGGACAACCTTATTTTCCTGTTGTTCTGTTTCTAAATCCTGCTTTCATGTGAATACTTTGAACGTTGCTCCTTTTGATCCTCCGATAGTCCCATTTCCACCGTATGCTAAGAAGCTTTTGAACTGTAGGTGTGTTGTATTTTGTCCAGGACTTGTTGCTGCACCAGTACATTCCCCAAAACCAGTACAATACTGATTTGTCTGAGTTGTTATCAGAGTGAAAATTTGAAGTGGTGCACTACATAAAGCAGTAAGTCTTTTACAAAAATGGTAAAATAAATAAATACATTTAAAAAAAGATTTGTTTATTTTTTTGCTGACAATAATCTGAAGAGTTCAAGGTTTTATACTTTTTTATTACCTAAAACATGATTTATATTTAACTGGTAAACCTTTAGAAACAGCAGAACTGTCCTTTAAAAGTCATCAGCACATACTGTTTACTTGTTGGTTGCTTATTCCTTGTTGTCATGTTTGGTTGACTGCTGAAATAATAATAAAAAGGTCCACTAATTAAATTGACCCGATCCTGTCTGGTGTCCACAACTGATGCTGAACTAGGTCAGAGCATCAGAACCAGGACAGACCTCAGACTGGATATTACGAGGGACAGAAAAACAATCCTGACCTACATTCATTGTTCAGAAGCAGCAATCTCCTGATCAGCTGCTGGTTTTCTGCCTTTGTCTCTTCTCAGTGGGATGTTCACTGTTCACGTGACACGAGAATAAAAGTGCAGTGAAAATGATCGACCTTCACTAACCTGCTGTCTGTCTTTGTTGGTTCAGGTTCTGTACATGGCCTCCTTCTTCTACACCCTCAACTACGTGTGGAACCTTTACAAAGGAATCAGGGAGAAGTTCTACAGCTGCATGAATGGAAATCCTGTTTGGGTACAAACTAACACACATTCATACATAGCTTATTTTAAATACCTTAAATACAAAAACACACACACAAAGAACAAACCACACAAAATCAGATATAAACATCAACTTAGACAAGAAAGCCACCTGTTTACAGTGATGGAAAGTAACTGAGGACATTTACTCAAGTATTGTACCCACATCTCAGAGGGAAATATTGTACTTTCTACTCCACTACATTTATTTAACAGCTTTAGTTACTTTTCAGATGCAGGTTTGACACAGTGGATAATATAACAAGCTTTTAAAATACAACACATTGTTAAAGATGAAACCAAACAGCAGTGTGTAGTCGGCTCACATTTCAGATGTCTATGAGTTGTTAACAGCTCCACCAAATACTGATTTTTCCCTCTAAACTTCTCACATGCTTTCATTTCAATAAATGTTCAAATGATCCAATATTTCAGCAAAAATCAAAGATTAGAAAAAAAGTCCAAACGCTGAAAACACATTTGTGTATCAGAACTTTGTTTTTTCTTCTTTCCTCTCCCATGAATCATCTCAGCAGCCCTCACATTTATCTGCTGACCCTTTGGAGGGGCCCCACCCCTAGGTTGGGAACCACTGGACTAAACTAGCTAACTGTATATAAAGTAGTGTAAACTAGCTAACTGTATATATAGCTGCCAAAAAATCTAATACTTACTTACAGATAATCTCATTTTTGTGTGACTTTAAATTTGCTGATAAATTAACTTTGTCTTTTTTTGTCACCAGTTTTCCAACAGAGTGAGCACCGCCGGCAAAATCACTGCATTGCTTTCAGGGTGAGTACAAACGTGTTCTGCAACTGTTTAAAAACAGAAACACTGATTTAATCCTCCTCTGTAGTAGCTCAATCTAAAAAACATTGAACACATGTCTTGAAGTGCGTTAAAACTGTCTGCTGTGTGTTTGCAGTGTGATTCCTGTTTTGCTGATGACACCAGTGTTTATACAAGGAAACATCAGCCAATGCCAAGCCAACTTCAGTGAGCCCTACAGGTGAGTCTCTGCAGGTTCTACCATCAAAATGAAGGCAAACCTGTTAGAAAAATACTTTTAAACAATATTTGATTATCTGTGTGTGTGTCCCTCATCGTACACCGTACCACCAGGTGTCTGCTGATGCACACCGGAGCACTGTATCTGACCTCAGAGCACCAGCCGCCAATCGGAGCCTGCAGACTGCTGTACACCTACAGCATCTCTGTTTTCCTCAGCACCTTCTTCCTCACACTCATCGGCATCCTGGTGAGTTTACACAAGATTAGAGTCAAATTCCTCTTTCTGTTTGTTCTGTGTTGGTATCAGCTTGTCAGTCGCCTGTAAAGCACGTTGAAACGCTGAACAAAAGCTGCTGTGCAAATCCATTTCAACATGACTCAAGTATGACTCGAGGAAAAATGGGCAGTTTCTGGAGTGTGTTATCACTCAGGACTTCTACGTATTTAAATGCCAAGTTATTCTACTCTGACTGAGCAGGATCACAGCTGCTGTTTTAAGAGGTTAAAAGTTTACATGTTCATTTTCAAAGCTGAGATCAAACATGTCTCCTGTGATTTATGAGAGACTCTCCTCCACTTCTTCAAATCATTATTATTATATATTACTTTTTACTTCTTGTGTGCCTTATTCTTGTATTGAGCCTGCAGAAAATGATCAACTCTTAATTTGCCCTTTTCTTTTGTTTGGTGTTACAAAGCGATCAATGCTTTCACTCACAGCTTCTCTTTTCCTGCACCAGGTGCTCATGGGAAAAGCCCGTCATATCTACCGGCGTGTCGTGACATCCAATGGTTACCTCGGCAACGAGCAGCGGGCCTCCTTCCGTGTGTTGGAACGCCGGATGCTCCTGTACCCGATGATCTTCGTCCTCTGCTGGGGTCCAGGTTTGTCCTCTTGTTGATGGATCACCATGGTAACCGGACAGCTGAGACAGGAGTTACAATGTTTTTGGTTAACGCGTCAGTTTCTTCAACGTGAATCTGTGTCTGTGTCTCATCAGCGGTCGGTCTGGCGTTTCTGCGTGTGGTGAAGCCCTCCGCAGGTCAGGGCAGGGAGGGGGTCGCCCTCTATATATCACAGGTCAGTGTCTGTAAACGTGAGGTTTCAGTTTTATGCCATTAACTAAACTTGGCACTCAGAGCACACTGCATATACAAACATGACAGTATTTACACATTTTGGCCCCCAAAAGTGTCACACTGAAGTTTCATATGCATATAAACAGCTTTTAAAGGCCAAACATCCATCAGTCATTAATAAATGTTTGATTAATCTTATTGAGAAAAAATACATTCATAATAACTATTTTATGATCCAGGAGAACATTTTATACAATATGAAAAATACATCATGTTTTAATGCTAATTTTTCAATTTCTTAAATAAACACAGGTTGAATTTGTACATTTGCATATTTAAATATGTGTATCAACTGCACAAAAAATTAATGAATGATTATTTTTATATACTGTGGGTCACATTAGGAAGCTAAAAGAAATGTTTAAACAGTGTTTTTACAGCTCTCAAACATAACAATGGGTTGAATTTGACCCTGAACAGTATGTAAGGATTAAAAAAAGGGAAGAATTACTTCAGCTTCTGTCTGTCTGTCTATCTATCTATCTATCTATCTATCTATCTATCTATCTATCTATCTATCTATCTATCTAACCATCTATCTGTCACAGGGTGAAGATCAGATATTCCTTTATTAGTCTCACAATGGGGACTTTTGCATTGTCACAGCAGCAAGTGGACAGTAATAGAATATAAGAGCAGCAATGAGAACAAGCATTAGGAACAATAAATAATAAGTACAAAAAAAAAAAAAACACAAAAAAGTTTGGTAACATGTAAAACCAGAGGAAAGTACGAAGGATTTTTATATTGCTGTATTGGTAAATAAATAAGATCTGTTCACTTCTTCCAACATAAAAGGTGAAATGATCCTTTAAAATGTGTCGAAATGTGTTTTTTCTTCTGTCGTCAGGCTTTCACCTCGGCCTCTCAGGGTTTCCTCAACTGTCTGGTTTACGGATGGACGCGTGGACTTCTCCGCAGAGCCGGAAGGACGGCTTTATCTCGAGACGTGGACACTCAGACGCCTCTGCTGCGATCACAGAAGACAAGAAACTACAAGACTCTGTGCGCCACAGGCTGAAAGAGAGAGCGAGAAACAGAGAGAGACAGAGAGAGAGAGAGATAGAAAGAGAGAGAGAGAGAGCGCAGGTGTCATCTGCAGCAAAGACATAAAAACATTGAGAGGGGAAACACCGGGTCTGCGTCTCTGCAGAGGACCAAGACTTCCACCACTGATCCTGAACCAGTGAGGCGAGAAAAAGGGAAGAAGAAGAAGGAAGGGGAGTTTACGCCAAGAGGAAGAGCGAAAAAGAAAACAGGATTTGAAAGAGAGACTCGGCTTCATTCACACAGGTGGTTCAGGTTGTAAACATGGTCACACGCCCCCTGCTGGTCTAACGGTGTAGTACATGTGGACTATGTGACGGAGTCTCAGCATGACGGACAATGACCTTTTACTGTGTGTGTACGTGTGTGCGTGCGTGTGCGTGTGTGCGTGTGTTTGTACAGTAGGTATATGTAGTATTTGTATTTCTTGAGGCAGCGAAATTATATGTATTCAAATAAAAATGGAAATAAGTATAAAGATCGTTTTGTTGTTTTTGTTTTTATTACACACGTTTAGTGTTCATCAGTAAGGAAAAGCAGCTTTATTTATATAGTACATTTCACACACAGGGCAACTCAATGCGCTTTACACAAAAACAAAATATTAAACAGTAAACATTGGGAATATTAAAACATATAATTAACCTAAAGAAAAGAAAAGCCAATTATAATTAAAAGAAAACAATGTGCAGATAAAAAATAGACTGAAATAGAGTATACAATATGAGTGAAGCATAAAATAATGATTTACAATTATTAAAAGGACACTGTAAAAGAAAAATTAAAGTTATTAATGTACTGGGTTTATATTCTATTAACATGTTATTAATGTACTGGGTTTATATTCTATTAACATGTTATTAATGTACTGCGTTTATATTCTATTAACATGTTATTAATGTACTGCGTTTATATTCTATTAACATGTTATTAATGTACTGGGTTTATATTCTATTAACATATTATTAATGTACTGGGTTTATATTCTATTAACATGTTATTAATGTACTGGGTTTATATTCTATTAGCATGTTATTAATGGACTGGTGGAGCAGTTTGATGACTTTCTGGTTGCAGATGACAGCAGAATGAAATATGACCATAATGATGATGTTGGTGCACATGCAGACTGTGACCTCAGAGTCTCTGTTAGCGTCCTCGCCCGCTCTGACCTGAGCGTTTCTGCGTTGCTGCTGACCGACCGTGCAGAAACTCAGCGCTTCATTCACAAAGACCTCACACAGGAGCCTGACCTCACTCATTATGGGATGTAATGTTCAGAGAGGGGGGCGGGCACCACCACCGCTGCCTACCCACTGATCCTCTCCTCCCCCTCACTTCCTCACTTCTCAACTGTGGGAGTTTCACCAGAAGCTGCAGAACAATGAATTTCCTCTTCGATCAAACCTCATCTGCTCTATAAAACTGAACTTCATAATGATGTGGCTGGAAATAAGAACGAAAGTCGGTTAACTTAAATACCTATGTCATGTCTGCAGAATACAGAAATGAAAAAAATACATGAATTTTCCATGCTTACGTTTTAGAACGAAAGTGCAAGAGGTCACTATGAGATATAAATATTCTGTGCAAGGTAAAGATTGGCAGTAGTAGCCTATTGATGAATAACATATGTAACATTTTACTTATTGTACATTTAATCATATTCTTGCATCCTCTGGTTAAGTATAAGGCTGTTTTATTGTATGTATATTTATTGCTTTTTCAGGTTAATCTGATATATATATACACACACACACACATACAGGCATGAGGAAATAAGTGTGTATAACAGATACCATGAGATACTGGACTAAAAATGATGCACATGACATTTACAATGTTTATGGACTGGTGGATCCTTTCAAAGGTGTAAACGTCAATGAAAAGTTGAGACAACATGATACAGATTTTATATAAGCTTCTAATAGACGAGAGACTTAAATGTATTTCATAATTAATGAACTTGAATGAAGAAAACTTTCTGTAATTATATAAATAACAGTTGAACAGACTTGTTTCAGCCTCTGACAGTTAAATCAGTGAGTACAGATCAGGATTCACTTCACGTGTAGAAACACTGAGTCCTGCTTGCTTGTGTGAATTGCGTAATCTTTGCATTGAAGCACTGAGTGGTGACATAATCTCTGTCAATGTGTCATCACAACTGATTACACACCTTCAACTGGCCGTCTGTTCTTGTGCACAAACATGGCTGCTGGGAGGTGAATGCAGGCCGACATCACAACAGAGAAAAGGCCTGTGTGTACAGAAGGCATGACAGGAAAAGTGGAGTTTATGATCTCTAACAGCTTATACTTGGCAAACAGTGTAAATACTGTCAGTTAGAAACAAAGAGTGGACAGAAAATATGTTAATAATGTGATAAATTATCAGATGAGAAGAGGAAGATTTCTCATACTGAATAGTAGAGATGGAAACATATTTATAAAGCTCTTTCAAGATGTATTTAAAGACACAAACATACTCTGCCTAATAGGAATGATAATTAGTGTATTTTTTCCACAATAAAACCCCCTCTCCTGAATCTGTGAATATTGTTTGTTTCCTGTTGAACTGCAGATGTCTCCTCTTCTCTGTGAAGTCTATTCTCAGTGTTTGAGGACTAGAGGCTTCAAACTTAAACACTTCTATAAAGCTAAGTTTCCTGAAATGTCATTAATATACTATTAAACTGAAACTACTGAATATGATTTGAAGGAAACATAATGCTGCTTGAATCACATGATAAAATTGTTTATTAACATATCTGGTGAGTCAGAAAAATGGTAATACTGGAAGTGTATGTTAAAGGCATTTCATATTTTTGATGATGAATGTCAAAAGAAAGCAGCACCTCCTGCTGGTCTTAATGGTATCTAACTCACATGAAGGGTCTTAAACTCTCCAACACAATTTTAATGGGTGGAGGACTTTAACATGTTTACACAACTGGCCACTTCAACAACTGATGTTACTTTGATTTGATTTAAATACTTCCTGAAATACTTCTGAAGCATTCCTTCTGTCCAAACACAATCAGTAAAATAATTGCACTATTTTCTGTCAGTGTGGATTGGTCCTTTAAATACAGTAAATAATCCTCCTAATGTGTGTTTCTTTGACTCTAGAGCCCTCTGGTGGAATAAAGCCCACATGACACTCTGTGAGGTTTCAGCTTTTATTCAGCAGAGAGGAAACCAGCTGTACCTTCAAAAACAGAAGTGTTGATGTTCACTGAAGCATCAACAGGACCTGAAGCTACGAGACATTTGAACAGAAGATCGTCGGTTTCTTCTCCGGTCAGTTGAAAAGCACATCTCAGACCATGCAAGATTTCGACTTTATTGTCTGGTCAGTGGAGAAGAAACTTCAACCATTTAGAAAACGTTTACTGGTTCATCATTCGATTAGATCCTATGTGACAGTTATCCGCCCACCAGCTGTATTCAGAGCCGCCAGCCCTCACAAAGTCCGATACGGTCTTTGTACCGTGGAAATTTTTGGATGCAGGGGCGAACAACTGAAAACGGCTGACAGGCTGAAGATCAAACACATTCAAACACATTCAGTCTTTCCTGCAGTATAAGACAGCGGCACAAGAAATCAACAATACGTCAACTGTAATGAAAACGATTCACTTGGGTGCAATCTGAAATCTCGCCACTAGATGGAACTACACAGCAGGTATATATTCACTTTATGTGCTTTCTTATCCTGTAAAATGAGCCCTGGTGTACTTTTCATGTGTATTTGTGCTATTTTGTACTTCCTCTCCTTAGTATTTAAGGGGGGAATGTTGCACATTGTTGTGGTTTTTACAAGAAATGTACAAGTTTACCTTCCAGTCTGGACCCATGTGTCGAGCATCAACCACCACTGTATCAGAGCTGATCCCAAATCCACCTCCTTTATGGATGAGCCACTGTTTGCCATCCGCCAGCGTCACTCTGGAAAACAAAAAGCAGTTTAAAGATGTTAAAAGGTATTTTGTTTACATTCCATATTAGTCCAGTTAGGGTTAATCATGGCATAATCACTATAAATGTTTGGTGTGCTGCCAAAATAAGGATTCATGCTCTAGAATCATTGTTCCACACCTCTGAGTAAATGGATTATTAAACTATTTTGGCAGTAACTGTTTGGGTCATAAAGTGTTTTCCCAGCCCTGCTCTTACACCCCTAGTTTACAGCGGGAGAGATGAATTTGGCAATGTGCGTTATGAGGAAGGGGGTAAAGCTCTGTGGTGTCTGCCAGGGCCAATTGAACTGAAATCCAGATGACCCGTTATCCCCATAGCAAAAGCCCATTGCCCCAAAGGCCCGTTGCTCTGAATTATACACTGGATTTGGAGTTCAGTGACATTTAGTCCTTCCTTGCTACTTTCCAGACTCTATATTGCTCAATTAACAGAAAATGTATATTTCATAATGTAAATCATAACGTATATGTATAATGTTACTGTTCAACATTATGAATTGGGCTGTGTTTAGCACCACTGACAGTGTCCCATGAGGGGTTTCTATGAAATTGTGTGGACTGACCGGACTCCAGAGTGGCTGATTGGTCCTGCTACAAAAGAACTTGACCCAAGCCGCGTCTTCATCTTCTCAGCAAGGTAAACTGGAGAGTTGTAGAGCCTCGTCAGGTCTGGCCCAGACAGGTCATAGTTGTAGTTTCTGCCCCCGCTGCCTAATGCCAAAGAAGCAGATCACTCAGTTACACTGTGTTTTTCTACAAATAGAAACATCGCAGAAAGAATCTCACAGCAGCACAGTAGTTTAAAGCCACCACTGCCAAAATGACTCACTGCTAGAAGAAGAAGAAGACTCTACAGTAACAGTCAGCAGAGTCACAGCCAGCATGAAGAGGAACATGTTCAAGGAAAACATGATGGATTGTAATCTAGTTGGTTCAGAAGAAATCTTCATTCCCAGCTCAGCTCAGTGACATTTTATAGCATCCTAACACTCCTCCCTGGTTGGACACAGTTATCAGTATTATTTACACACCACTGACTGTCAACACATAAGATTTCAACACATCAGTTGGAAACTTTTTTGGAAAAAATCAATTCCACAAATAAAACTTTCTTCAGTTAAGATGAAGTTTATCATCAGAGCAGGAAGCAAAGACATGGTTCTTTGATTTAATGTGGTGTTTTCTTACATCTCCTCAGAGGCGGTCCTGGCTAGTTTTGCGCCCTGGGCTGACCGACCATCACCCTCCCAACACATGCACAATATTGAACTATTTATGTTATTTTATTACATATGTTATTAAATACAAAAATTAACAAGGGTAGAGAAAGAAATGAAGATAAATAAATGACATGTAGTATGTTAACACCAATGTAAATTGCACAAATCCTTCACCACACAAAAATAAGGTGAATAAATGAAATATAGTATGTAAAACTTTTTTTTCTTTTATTTTGCATTTTATTTATTTATTTTTTGCATTTTCACATAACCCAATAACTTACATGTAGCTATAACGGGTCTGTATTAATTTTATAAATGTATTATTATTTATTTGGAAGCAGCAGTTTGTGTTGTGTGGCCTGGGATCATAATCATCACAGGTCAGTCTATACACCGCCCCCCCCCCCCCCCCTGTTTTTCCTCTGCGAGTGAGAATCAATCACAACCTGCTCACAGCCTCTGCAGTCGAGAGTTGACCCCCCCCCCCCCCCGCCCCTCCTCTTTGCCTTTTCTTCTGACACACACAACCTGTATACATGACTCTCAGCAGCAAGTTGACGTGATAGTAGGGGCGCCTCATCGCCCACTGCACCAACTTAATGTGGAAATGAGCAGTATTAGTCTAGAAAACTTTTTTTTTCAGAATGCACTTTTTTTTCTTTTCTTTTTTTTTGTTGAGAGCGCTCGTGCGCCCCCAAGTAGATTGCGCCCTGGGCGGTTGCCCACATTGTCCATAGCAAAAACTGCCACTGCATCTCCTAGAATCCATTTCTACGACTCTTTCAGAAAGTAAATAAAATGTGGAACCACTGAAACATTGCTCCTTAGTGAAACTATTGGTCAAAATGACACATGGTACCTTTAACCCCCTTTGTCTTCTCAAAACAGGAATGGTTTGCTGACAGTTTAGAAAGCCGCAACATATGAGAAACAGAGGAACACCTGGAATACGGTGACCATATTTCCCAGTTTGTCCGGGATCATTCTAGTTTCAAGCTTGGTTCCCTGAGTCCGACGAATATCTGTAAACAACCAAGTCTGCTGACATTTATAAGATATGACGGTACAAATGTGTCTTCAGTTGCTTGGACAGCATTGTGACTGACTAGTATTAGCCAATTGAGTTCAAAATTTTAACCCTTGTGTCGTCCTCCCGGGTCAAATTGACCCATGTCTGTTTTGACTGTTCCTTCTTTCCTCCGTTCCTTCCTTCTCTCTTTCTTTCCTCCCTCCCTCCTTACTTCCCCCCTTCCTCCTTTCCTTCCTTACCTCCTTCTCTCTTTCTTTCCTCCCTCCTTCCTTCTTTCCTTCCTCCTTGCCTTCCTCCCTCCCTCCTTTCCTTCCTTCTTCCTTCCCTCCTTTCATTCCTTCCTTCTTCCTCCCTCCCCCCTTTCCTTCCTTCTTTCCATCCTCCTTCCTTCCTCCCTCCTTTCCTTCCTTCCTTCTTCCTCCCTCCCTTCCTTCCTTGACTCAAGGACAACAGGAGGGTTAAATCTTGTGTTTTTTTCATTTACACAACTTGGCAGTAACTTAAGAGCATTCCTCCATAATTCATTCTAACTTGGAAAAGGTGAAACTTGTGAAGAGTCAATGCCTTTGTCTGTTTGACCAGCTTAAAGTTTAAACTGCAGCCTGACGCAGGGGATTTTGATCTGGTCAAAGCTCATGTTTGGGTAGATTTCAGAAATTCCTGAATTTCCCCGTTTCTGCAACAGTTGGATGTGCTGCAGAAACAAACAGACGACACAGTTACAAACATTTTTCATCCAGGGGTTCATCCTAGTTTATTTTCTGGGGAATTCCTCTTTTAAAAGATTGAACAGAAATAATTTTGTGGATATTCACAAAAAAAGTCTTCTTCCAGATTTCTAATTTTTATTTTTATTTTTTACAAATCCAATTAACCCTTAAACAGGCAGCAGTGGAAAATGAGATGTGATGTGTCTCATGTTCATCTAAGTAAAACATTTCCATAAATATATATATTTTAAATATTTTGAATATTTTGGATTTGCATGAGTTGTATCTCCACCTCCTCCTTTCTTCCTCCCTCCCTCCTTCTTTCCTTCCTCCTTTCTTTCTTTCCTTCCTCCCTTCCTTCTTTCCTCTGTCCTTCTTTCCTCCCTCCCTCCTTTACTTCCTTCCTTCCTGCCTCCTTTCCTTACTTCCTTCCTTCTTCCTCCTTTCCTTCCTTGTTCCTCCTTTCCTTCCTTGTTCTTCCTTTCCTTCCTTGTTCATCCCTTCCTTCCTTCCTTCCTTCCTTCCTTCCTTCCTCCCTCCTTTCCTTCCTTCTTCCTCCTTTCCATCCTTCTTCCTCTCTTCCTTCCTTGACTCGAGGACAACAGGAGGGTTAAAGAGTCTGGATCTCCTGGTGCACGTTGCCTGTTTAAGGGTTAACAACTGATAAAAGACAGCAAAAAATCACAATCACAGAATCAATATTTTAATGGCAGTTTGGTGGAAGGTCTACGACTATATATCGTACAATATTTATTTTTATATTCAATAATGTAAAAAAACCAAACAAATCAGGACCAACATCCTCTGTTGCAGAACAGTTGAAGGCTAAAGCAGTGGCTCCAGGTTTACAGGAAGTTGTCATGAGTGAACGAAGGCCTCTCTGCTGCCAAACAGACTGGAGCTGCTGGCGCTGACGCCACCGATGTAGGGCAGGTAGGAGTGATGGAGGATCAGGAGCTGCATGGACAGACGGCGTTCCACACTGAGAGAAATCACGGGGGAAAAGAAACCATTTAATTCATGTATGTATTCAACCTTTATGAGAGCATGAGTGCCACTGTCACAAAGCAAAAACAAACAATAAAGGATAGATTTGGGTTTTTCAAGTCTGTGATAGTCAATACTGACATGCCAATATGTTGAAGTGACCCTGAAGAAAGTCTCTCTACACTGTAAGCGACAAGGTACAGAATCTGAAATCGGAGGATATGATTTATAGCATATTAACAACAACATTGCCTCTTTTTGTTTTCCTGGTTTTGAGAAGTCTGATTTCTTTAATCCTCTACCACGATCTAAAAAATAGAGCTTGTGTTTAGACTGTTTGTCAAATTTTGCGCTTAATACAAGTGAAAGATAGAAGTAAGACATTTTTATATTTGTTCTGAAATTTAAAGATTTCCCACGTAAAATGAACTTAAATACAACCTAAAATTACGTAACTATATGTGTCTCTTGCAAATGTGATTGGCCATTCCTTCATGTGATCAACCGACTTAAGAGTTGCTCTTTAAAGTTATTTTTACACTTGGTAAACAGGAGAAAGTCACTTGATAAACTTGTCCTTCTTACAGGTTTGATAAACACCAGGCAAGGCTTCTCATTTCCATGACATTTAATAAATGAACATACTGGAGAGAGCTGACATCAATGTGTTTGTTTGAGTTGGACTCACTGTTCTGGAGAGTTGACTGCGTCTGGACTCAAAGGTTCCTCTGAGGTTTTGTCCACTGCACACACCTGAGCTACATGAGTCACAGATCTGACCTTAGCTGCTGGGACAAAAAGACAGTTACAAACAGAAAAGGTTGATTAATATGAAATAGTTTCATATTTCCATCACAGAGCAACACTGGAGAACTGTGTGTGAGTTAATTAAGTGTAAATATAGTTAGTTTGTTCTGCTGTAGAGCCATTCTCACTAAAACTGCACTGATGAGGGAGACTTGTTTACAGCTCAACGACAGTACCAGTAAATTTACTCTTCAACAATGTAAGCTTGATCAGTTTAAACCATAAAGTTCTTGTATGATTTCATGTACCGTTGTTTTTCTCTCTTCTCGTCATGTGATGAAGCGTCTCAGACAGTCTCAGACAGTTGCATGGTGATGGTTTCTATTTCTACATCAAGCTGCGAAGAACACAACAAACAGCATTACAGCACAGTACAGTACTATTTATAATAATCTTAAAAGGTTCTTATGCATATTTCTATGGATACTAAAACATATTTTTAGGGTGCATAATCCATGTGAAGTGAATAAGTCAGAGAACATTCATGAATACTGCTTTTTATGGGATGAAGGTTGAAATGAAGTTTTCAGTCAGTCAGCAATACTGTAAATGTTGATGTTCAGTCATGTTTTACCAACCTTCCCTCAGCACAAACTTTAAATGTCATGGGCAGCTCTCCAGAAAATCAACACTTCAGATCTGAACAACCATTCAAAGAATACATGGTGCAATAAACACAGGGTTTTATCTTTAAGGCTGGTTGACAGGTTTCTGAGCAGAATTAGCTGTTAGCATCAGAGATCTCAGAGACCTGGATTTTATAAAGGCGGTGGATGATTTTACACTGAAACTGGAGGAAGAAATGTTTAAGGTTTACCAGACTTATCATTGGCTGATTAATAATAACTGATTAAATCCTGTATTGATTGTGTTTCTCATGAGAAGCTCAGCCTGTTGCCCTGATTAATTTTTGAATGAAACGTGTTATTTCTATGTGCTCACCTTTGCTGTTTGACTCTTCAGCTGCTGGTTTAAGCTCCTCTGCTGTTCTTCAGTGTCTTCTTCTGTAGTTTCAATCTGTAGCTCGCTGCCATTTGACCACATATATAAAAGCTAAAAAAAACAAATTAAAACAGGTAATATAACAGGAAGAAGTCTCCATGATAACTGAGCAAGTAACTGAGTAAGAAAGCCTTGATTTAAAATGTTGAGCGTCACACTGACCTTTGTTCCAAACAGCCAGCTCAGGATGAAGATGTTACAGCAGAGGATGAGTGCGCTGCTCAGACAGAACTGAACAGGAGGATTGTAGGATGTCAGCAGCGATCCTGTGACCCCCGACACGCTGAACACCGTCACAGCAAACATACACAGAGTCAGGTGTTCACCAGGAAGTGCAGATTGATCTGATTTCACAGTCCTGATGCTCCAGGCTAGGAAACATCCAAGACCCTGAAGAAAAAACAGCAGTACCGAGTTTGAGTGTAATCAGATCTTTGAATCCAGTTTTTGGGTTTTTTTTGTGACTGTTGTGGCCAAAAACAGCTGTAATCACAACCATACTACAACCATGTCCAGTGCTAATTTCTAAATGTTTCTGAATGTGAGAACCAAGGACTCAGAAACCCTAACCCTAACCTAACCCAGCAGACCAATTCAAGCACTGAATAAATCAATAATTGGATGTGCCAGCATGTACTCTGCCTAATAGGAATGATAATTAGTGTATTTTTTCACAATAAAACCCCCTCTCCTGAATCTGTGAATATTGTTTGTCTCCGGTTGAACTGCAGATGTCTCCTCTTCTCTGTGAAGTCTATTCTCAGTGTTTGAAGACTGGAGGCTCAAACTTAAACACTTCTATAAAGCTAAGTTTCCTAAAATGTCATTAATATACTATTAAACTGAAACTACTGAATATGATTTGAAGGAAACATAATGCTGCTTGAATCACATGATAAAATGTTGCTTATCACCATATCTGGTGAGTCAGAAAAATGGTAATACTGGAAGTGTATGTTAAAGGCATTTCAAATTTTTTTGATGATGAATGTCAAAAGAGAGCAGCACCTCCTGCTGGTCTTAATGGTATCTACCTCACATGAAGGGTCTTAAAACTCTCCAACACAATTTTAATGGGTGGAGGACTTTAACATGTTTACACAACTGGCCCCTTCAACAACTGATGTTACTTTGATTTGATTTAAATACTTCCTGAAATACTTCTGAAGCATTCCTTCTGTCCAAACACAATCAGTAAAATAATTGCCCTATTTTCTGTCAGTGTGGATTGGTCCTTTAAATACAGTAAATAAGCCTCGTAATGTGTGTTTCTTTGACTGTAGAGCCCTCTGGTGGAATAAAGCCCATATGACACTCTGTGAGGTTTCAGCTTTTATTCAGCAGAGAGGAAACCAGCTGTACCTACAAAGACAGAAGTGTTGGTGTTCACTGAAGCATCAACGGGGCCTGAAGCTACGAGACATTTGAACAGAAGATCGTCGGTTTCTTCTCCAGTCATTTGAAAAGCACATCTCAGACTATGCAAGATTTCGACTTTATTGTCTGGTCAGTGGAGAAGAAACTTCAACATTTAGAAAACGTTTACTGGTTCATCATTCGATTAGATCCCATGTGACAGTTATCCGCCCACCAGCTGTATTCAGAGCCGCCAGCCCTCACAAAGTCCGACACGGTCTTTCTACCGTTGAAATTTTTGGTTTTGTCGAGCTGCAGAGAGAAAACACAAAGAGAGGCTGAAGATCAGAACAAACACATTCAGTCTTTCCTGCAGTATAAGACAGCAGCACAAGAAATCAACAAGACGTCAACTTTAATGAAAACGATTCACTTGGGTGCAATCTGAAATCTCGCCACTAGATGGCACTACACAGCAGGTATATATTCACTTTATGTGCTTTCTTTCCTGTAAAATGAGCCCTGGTGTACTTTCATGTGTATTTTTTTGTGCTATTTTATACTTCCTCTCCTTAGTATTTAAGGGGGGAATGTTGCACATTGTTGTGGTTTTTACAAGAAATGTACAAGTTTACCCTCCAGTTTGAACTCATGTGTCGAGCATCAGCCACCACTGTCTGAGAACTGGTCCCAAATCCACCTCCTTTATGGATGAGCCAGCGTGAGCCGTCCGCCAGCGTCACTCTGGAAAACAAAAAGCAGTTTAAAGATGTTAAAAGGTATTTTGTTTACATTCCATATTAGTCCAGTTAGGGTTAATCATGGCATAATCACTATAAATGTTTGGTGTGTTGCCAAAATATGGATTCATGCTCTAGAAACATTGTTCCACACCTCTGAGTAAATGGATTATTAAACTATTTTGGCAGTAACTGTTTGGGTCATAAAGTGTTTTCCCAGCCCTGCTGTTACACCACTAGTTTACAGCGGGAGAGATGAATTTGGCAATGTGCGTTATGAGGAAGGGGGTAAAGCTCTGTGGTGTCTGCCAGGGCCAATTGAACTGAAATCCAGATGGCCCGTTATCTCCATAGCAAAAGCCCATTGCCCCAAAGGCCCGTTGCTCTGAATTATACACTGGATTTGGAGTTCAGTGACATTTAGTCCTTCCTTGCTACTTTCCAGACTCTATATTGCTGAATTAACAGAAAATGTATAAATCATAACGTATATGTATAATGTTACTATTCAACATTATGAATTAGGCTGTGTATAGCACCATTTACTGCAAAAGGAGCACTTTTACTTTTGTACTTTAACTATATTTAGCTGGTAAAACTTACTCACTTTTACAGAAATATGATTTTAAATGCAGGACTTTTACTTGTAATTAAGTATTTTAATATTGTGGTATTGATACTTTTACTTAAGAAAAGGATCTGAGTACTTTTTCCACCACTGACAGTGTCCCATGAGGGGTTTCTATGAAATTGTGTGGACTGACCGGACTCCAGAGTGGCTGATTGGTCCAATTATAACAGCAGTTCCCTCCAACGGCCTCTTCATCTTCTCAGCAAGGT
Organism: Scomber japonicus; assembly: GCF_027409825.1. Taxonomy (NCBI): domain Eukaryota; kingdom Metazoa; phylum Chordata; class Actinopteri; order Scombriformes; family Scombridae; genus Scomber; species Scomber japonicus. The sequence goes on along the minus strand of NC_070587.1, from coordinate 34,117,319 downwards.
ACACTTTAGCGTTGTAGAGCCTCGTCAGGCCTGGCCCAGACACGTCATAGTTGCGGTTGCTGCCCCCGCCGCCTCCTGCCAGAGAAGCAGATCACTCAGATTCATTTACACTGTATATTTCTACAAATAGAAACATCCCAGAAAGAATCTCACAGCAGCACAGTAGTTTAAAGCCACCACTGCCGAAATGACTCACCGCCAGTTGAAGACTCTACAGTAACAGTCAGCAGAGTCACAGCCAGCATGAAGAGGAACATGTTCAAGGAAAACATGATGGATTGTAATCTAGTTGGTTCAGAAGAAATCTTCATTCCCAGCTCAGTGAAAGTGATATTTTATAGCATCCTAACACTCCTCCCTGTTTGGACACAGTTATCAGTGGTATTAACACACCACTGACTGTCCAACCACAACATTTCAACACATGGGAATTTTTGTGTTGAAATCACAAGAAAATCAATTCCACAAATAAAACTGTCTTCACTTAAGATAAAGTTCATACACAAGTATCAGAGCAGGAAGCAAAGACATGGTTCTTTGACTTCATGTGGTGTTTTCTTACATCTCCTAGAATCTTTCAGAAAGTAAATAAAATGTGGAACCACTGAAACATTGCTCCTTAGTGAAACTATTGGTCAAAATGCCACATGGTACATTTAACCCCCTCTGTCTTCTCAAAACAGGAATGGTTTGCTGACAGTTTAGAAAGCCACAACATAGGAGAAACAGAGGAACACCTGGAATACAGTGACCAGATGTCCCACTTTGTCCGGGATAATTCTAGTTTCAAGCTGGGTTCCCTGAGTCCGATGAATATCTGTATGATTATGACGGTACAAATGTGTCTTCAGAGCTAATTAATTAGCAAACTAGTTGCTTGGACAGCATTGTGACTGACTAATATTAGCCAATTCAGTTCAAAATCTTTAATCTTGTGTTTTTTTTTCATTTACACAACATGGCAGTAACTCAAGAGCATTCCTCCATAATTAATTCTAACTTGGAAAAGGTGAAACTTGTGAGGAGTCAATGCCTTTGTCTGTTTGACCAGCTTAAAGTTTACACTGCAGCCTGAAGCAGGGGATTTTGATCTGGTCAAAGCTCATGTTTGGGTAGATTTCAGAATTCCTGAACTTCCCCGTTTCTGCAACAGTTAGATGTGCTGCAGAAACAAACAGACGACACAGAGTTGCAAATATTTTCCATCCAGGGGTTCATCCTAGTTTAATTTCTGGGGAATTCCTGTTTTAAAAGATTAAACAGAAATCATTTTGAGGACATTCACAAAAAAAGTCTTTTTCCAGATTTTCTATTTTTATTTTTTTTACAAATCAAATTAACAACCGATAAAAGACAGCAAAAAATCACAATCATAGAGTCAACATTTTAATGGCAGTTTGGTGGAAGGTCTATGACTATATATCATACAATATTTATTTTCATTTCCATATTCAATAATGCATGTAGAAAACCAAACAAATCAGGACCAACATCCTCTGTTTCAGAACAGCTGAAGGCTAAAGCAGTGGCTCCAGTTGTGTGTTGTCAGGTTTACAGGAAGTTGTCATCAGTGAACGAAGGCCTCTCTGCTGCCAAACAGACTGGAGCTGCTGGCGCTGACGCCACCGATGTAGGGCAGGTAGGAGTGATGGAGGATCGGGAGCTGCGTGGACAGACGGCGTTCCACACTGAGAGAAATCACGGGGGAAAAGAAACCATTTAATTCATGTATGTATTCAACCTTTATGAGAGCATGAGTGCCACTGTCACAAAGCAGAAACAAACAATAAAGGATAGATTTGGGTTTTTCAAGTCTGTGAGAGTCAATACTGACATGCCAATATGTTGAAATGACCCTGAAGACACTCTCTGTACACTGTAATCAACAAGGTACAAAATCTGACATCGGAGGATATGACTTATAGCATATTAACAACAAAATTGCCTCTTTTTGTTTTCCTGGTTTTGAGAAGTCTGATTTCTTTAATCCTCTACCACGATCTAAAAAATAGAGCTTGTGTTTAGACTGCTTGTCAAATTTTGGGCTTAATACCAGTGAAAGATAGAAGTAAGAATCTTTTATATAAATATTTATATTTATAATTTAAAGATTTCCCACATAAAATGAACTTAAATACAACTTAAATTACATAACTATATGTGTCTTGCAAATGTGATTGGCCATTCCTTCATGTGATCAACCGACTTAAGAGTTGCTCTTTAAAGTTATTTTTACACTTGGTAAACAGGAGAAAGTCACTTGATAAACTTGTCCTTCTTACAGGTTTGATAAACACCAGGCAAGGCTTCTCATTTCCATGACATTTAATAAATGAACATACTGGAGAGAGCTGACATCAATGTGTTTGTTTGAGTTGGACTCACTGTTCTGGAGAGTTGACTGCGTCTGGACTCAAAGGTTCCTCTGAGGTTTTGTCCACTGCACACACCTGAGCTACATGAGTCACAGATCTGACCTTAGCTGCTGGGACAAAAAGACAGTTACAAACAGAAAAGGTTGATTAATATGAAATAGTTTCATATTTCCATCACAGAGCAACACTGGAGAACTGTGTGTGAGTTAATTAAGTGTAAATATAGTTAGTTTGTTCTGCTGTAGAGCCATTCTCACTAAAACTGCACTGATGAGGGAGACTTGTTTACAGCTCAACGACAGTACCAGTAAATTTACTCTTCAACAATGTAAGCTTGATCAGTTTAAACCATAAAGTTCTTGTATGATTTCATGTACCGTTGTTTTTCTCTCTTCTCGTCATGTGATGAAGCGTCTCAGACTCTGAAGTCTCAGACAGTTGCATAGTGATGGTTTCTATTTCTACATCAAGCTGCGAAGAACACAACAAACAGCATTACAGCACAGTAATCTTAAAAGGTTCTTATGTATATTTCTATAGATACTAAAACATATTTTTAGGGTGCATAATCCATGCAAAGTGAATACGTCAGAGAACATTCATGAATACTGCTTTTTATGGGATGAAGGTTGAAATGAAGCTTTCAGTCAGTCAATAATACTGTAAATGTTGATGTTCAGTTTATTTATCTTCCAGTAAAACCTGAACACTGAACTAACTGCAGAGAATCAATCCTACAGGTTTTACCAACCTTCCCTCAGCACGAACTTTAAATGTCATGGCCAGATTTTAATTAGATTTTCTGATCCCATTACTGCTCTCCAGAAAACCAACACTTCAGATCTGAATAAATCTACAACCATTCAAAGAATACATGGTGCAATTAACACAGGGTTTTATCTTTAAGGCTGGTTGACAGGTTTCTGAGCAGAATTAGCTGTTAGCATCAGAGATCTCAGAGACCTGGATTTTATAAAGGCGGTGGATGATTTTACACTGAAACTGGAGGAAGAAATGTTTAAGGTTTACCAGACTTATCATTGGCTGATTAATGATACCTGATTAAATCTTGTATTGATTTTGTTTCTCATGAGAAGCTCAGCCTGTTGCCCTGATTCATTTTTGAATGAAACGTGTTATTTCTATGTGCTCACCTTTGCTGTTTGACTCTTCAGCTGCTGGTTTAAACTCCTCTGCTGTTCTTCAGTGTCTTCTTCTGTAGTTTCAATCTGTAGCTCACTGCCATTTGACCACATATATAAAAGCTAAAAAACAAATTAAAACAGGTAATATAACAGGAAGAAGTCTCCATGATAACTGAGCAAGTAACTGAGTAAGAAAGCCTTGATTTAAAATGTTGAGCGTCACACTGACCTTTGTTCCAAACAGCCAGCTCAGGATGAAGATGTTACAGCAGAGGATGAGTGCGCTGCTCAAACAGAACTGAACAGGAGGATTGTAGGATGTCAGCAGCGATCCTGTGACCCCCGACACGCTGAACACCGTCACAGCAAACATACACAGAGTCAGGTGTTCACCAGGAAGTGCAGAATGATCTGATTTCACAGTCCTGATGCTCCAGGCCAGGAAACATCCAAGACCCTGAAGACAAAAAACAGCAGTACTGAGTTTGAGTTTAATCAGATCTTTGAATCCAGTTCTTTGGGGTTTTTGTGACTGTAAAAAACACCTGTAATCACAACCATACAGCATATCACAGAAACAACTATTTGTCCAGTGCTAATTTCTACATCTTTCTGAATGTGAGAACCATGGACTCAGAGACCCTAACCCAGCGGACCAATACAAGCACTGAACAAATCAATAATTGGATGTGCCAGAATTTTCTAAATTCTAAATGGATCCAAAGAAGGTTTCTTGACAATAAAAACATAGAAAACAGTCAGACTGATGCTTTACTGTATCAGTACTCACCAGCAGAGGTCCTTTGTATCCGTAGACAGCAGTGAGCCACAGCTCCATGTTGATGCTGCTGCAGTGTTCAGAGTATGGACGGATGATCACGTCCTGATCAGCAGGGTCGCTCTGAAAAACACACACGAGTTTTAGAGCATTTGTAAAACAACAGCTTCAAGTATTACGTGAGTTTGGATGAAGAGATCTATAACAACATCTATGTGGCTACTGTCAGAGAATTAAAGAAACCACAACCATATATTTACATTTACAATTTCTTTTAAAAATGACTGAAAATTATTAATTGATTATCAAAATATTGGTGTGAGTAATGTTGATTTACTAATCAATCAATTGACTATTTTTTGCAGCTGTAAATCATATACCATACTGTATAAATAGATAATGATAACATATTTGCTTAAATTACTGGAACCTTAAACACCAGTCTCATGTTGGTATTGTTAGTGAATCACATTTCCCATCAGCCCCTGTGATTTCTATGATCGCTCCCTACAGAGGACGAACATGTCAGAAGTTATTTACAGCTGATCTTTTTGGTTTATGGATGATTTGAGATCCTGCTGGTCATTGTTACCTCTAATCTGTGCTGAATCACCACTCGTCTGAGGGGATCCAGGATTTGCCAGGAGGTTAAAACAAACACATCCAACAGTAACATCCACAGCTGCACACAGCCAGCTGGCTGCAGACTGCTCTGAAACAGAAACACACAAACAGCCTTTTACTCAACATCACGTCATTCTCTAGAAAAACTGAAGTAAACTGTTTTTAAAGACTTTTGATCATGAATCATAAAACATTGTGTGGCATACTGTCCATACAAATGTTAACTTCACCATCTTTGATGAGTGCAGCTGCTTCCAAAGCAACATATGACTTCTTTTGCAATCTGATAGAAAAATCTGATATTTATTTTTTCTGACACTCCACCTTAAAATCTAAACCTATAGAAAACTATGTGTTTTTTACAACCTGGGTAAAGGTTTCATAGCCCTTTGCCCATCAATAAAGTCTCTTGGTTGTTCAGTCACCTTCTGGTTGATGCAGCAGGTGGAATAGACCCTCCATGTTTTAATGAACAGCACAGAGAAGCCAACAGTGTGTCCAACTGACAGAATCCAAAGACGAACCTGCAGGAGAACAAATCTGACATGACTAAATACATCAGAGAGATTTTACTCCAGAATGAAATACTTACAGACATATGCTTCAGAATAAATGACATGCTAAACCAAATCAGCTTTCTTCATTCACAAAACCATATTGTGTTAGTTATTTCAGATGTCTAGATGGACATATGAGAGGTTTCATTACACTACAAAGCAAGATGTATCTATGGCAGCTACATAGCAGTAAAGGCTGTAGGTTTAGTATTGTAAAATTGGTCATTGGTCTCCAAGTGACTCAGATCTGACTGTTCTACATCAGATCTCTGCCTCTTGCATTGGTGGTCCTGGATTCATATCTGATCTCTGGATGTGCAGCCAGTCAGATCTGTAGTCATCATTCAGTGTCAGCACGTCACAGCCAGGTAACAGTAAACATGGAGGAGAGCAACATGTTACGGCTGGAGCGGGGTGTGTTTGTGTTTTTTCCCCCATTAGCTCCGCCCTCTGCACATTGATGTGGCTTAGCGCACCGGAGCCTGATTAGTAATCACTAGTCAGCTGTGCCAGAGGGCCATTTCAACAGCCACAAGCTTTAATTGAGCATTAAAGCCTGTAATGTGAACCTAAAGTTCACAGAAGGCCTGACTGACAAGTCTTTATTTCAGCCACAGTGGAGGCTGTTTGCTCATTGTTGCCAGCTTATATTTGAATGTTCTGGGTCAAACTTTTGGTAAAACTGGAGCAAAAGTATCTACTACAGATGGGTGTGTTTGATATGAACATGTATAGAGCAGTGATCACCGACACTGCTCCCGGGGAGCTTCTGCCTGCATGTTTTCGCTATCTCTTCACTCTAACACACCTGATTCTAGTTATTAACTTGTTATCAAGTCATGACAAGCTTCAGCTGTTTGATAATGAGCTAATAATTAGAATGAAGGACTGTCTTGTCATGATTTATCTTCAACAACAAACCAAAGGCAGCCAGGTGAACTCACAGAGCAGAGGATCTCAAGTGTCATGCCAGAGAGTGATGCTTCATCCAGACCGGAAATCAGGATGGAGGCAGAGGAGAGCAGGATGCCCAGCAGCAGCAGCTCATCCTGGGATCCACCGCTCCGCCTCAGCAGCCTGCAGAGAAGACACACAACAATACAGCCACTTTATACTTTGTACATGCACATGCTGTTAAAACAAAGGTTTATAGAGGTTGTACCAGTGTTTGCGGTTGATGATGATGACGCAGAGGATGGTCAGAGTGATTATGATGGTTACCGCGGCAACTGATGACACGATGATGTACAGGAGGAGGCTGACACGACGCTGCTGCGGACGCTCTTCAGTTTGGTCCTTAGCTGGTCCTGAACCTGCAGGACCGAACACGCGACACTCGTTTAACCTCCATCAATACGACCAATCAGTGATCAATACTTTCAGTTTCTGACCCTTAAACTTCAGCAGGTGGTTCATGAGTCTGAGATGCTGAGTGTTGGTACTGAACTCTCCCACTAACACGCCGCTGCTGCCTGAGGACACACACACACACACACACACACGCACGCACACACACACACACACACACACACACACACACACACACAAACATTTTTATAACACATAAAAACAAACTTTACACCACAGCAACAAGTGTAGCAGGTGAACAGCACCTTGAAACTGGGTCACCTCGATCGACATCATCCGCTCTCCATTTCGAAAGGAAACTGGACCCTGAAAAAAACGTAAAAAACATGTATACATATATTTAAGAAGCACACACACACACACACACACACACACACACACACACACACACACTGTTCCAGGTGTGTGACCCAGCTCACCGTCACTCCTTCAAACTGCGTCTGCTTCACGGCTTCCAGCAGCGTCCTCTGAAATTCCTCCTCGCCCACGGTGACGTTTCTCTGGATGCTGTACTTCTCTCTGTGCTTCACCGCCTCCATCACCTGGCTGAGAGCTTTGGCAGCGACCCAAACGGCGTCGTAGGCATAGGCGTGGAGGGGGCTGACCTCTGACCTCTCCTGGATCAGCTCTCTGAGGTAGGCATCCTGGTACTCCTGAGGAGTCTGCAGACACACAACAGGACCAGAGTCAAGACTATCAGTGTTGAGATGAGATGAGATGAGTATTGTGGCTCTTTTAAAGTCTGTGTAAAGTAAGAATAAATATGTGTTCTGAGTTTGACATTCCACAGGAAAGTGTGTTGTTAACCACCCTGCCAAATTTGAATGATTTAAAAAATCGCCAAATATATGAAATTAGGCTTCAAAGTTGTGTAAAAATCAGCCTCTTTCTCTGCTCCCAAACGCTGTGGGCGTGGCCGCCGAGTCCGCTGAAACCCCGCCCCCTACCAAGTGTCATCTGTCAATCAAAGTCACCACCTCTACCAGAAACATGGACACTAGGTCTGAGGGCTATCTGCTAGCTTGGCTACTAGCTTAGCGGCTAACTCAGAAGCTAGCTCGGTGGCTAACTTGGCTGCTAGCTTGGTGGCTAACTCAGCTAACTGACTAGTTAGCACACACTACACTAGTAGTGTGCTGAATGTATTGATACCTCTACAGCAGCAGGGACGGGTTTATGCTAATCACCACTAAATCCTGAACACAGAAATCTTGAAACACAGTTTGTGAAGCCTAGCTCCACAATTCAAATCTAAATGTTTTTTTTTTTTTACACTTTTTTTATTAATACATTTATGACCAATTTAATGTGTTTAGAAGAAAATGTCTGAATTCACTTTACACGGCCTTTAAAGATGCTTTTTGTGTTGAAACCTGACATGTTTGATATTGATGGTTTCTGACCTGTCCGGAGACCCCTGCTGTGTTTGTGTCGCTGAGCTGTCTGATCTGCAGCCTGAAGGACCCGTCTGCAGCCATCAGGAGACTGTCGGCTGTGCAGCCAGATGCCTGCCAACCGAACCTCCATCCAGCTGTTCCTCCACCAGCAACGATCCATTGATACCGCGGCCCGAACAGGTTCAGTCTGTAGGCCTGAACACCACACAGAGAACACACATAAGTCTACTGCACTGCTGACAATTAATATCTACTGTTTAATACAAGAAAGGTCACTGTTAAAAGTTAAATAAAACATTATTTAGTGTTCCATGGAGTTGTCCTTCATCGCCACCAGAACTAGTGAAAAGTCAAAAGGGGAAGACAAAAGTAAAAGTAAATAAAGCTGTTACCCTTCATGCATTAGTTAGTAAATAATGAACACAATCAGAATGACGTCACTGCCCATTTCTGAGAGTACATTCATGTTTTCCACAGTCAATCCCAACAATCATCCAATAATCCAATCCTTCCTTCTGTCTTTCAACTCCATCCTTCCTTCTTTCATTCCTTCCTTCCTTCTGTCTTTTACTCCTTCCTTCCTTCCTTCCTTTCATCTTTTTAATGTACCGGCCGTTGAATAAAGATGAGTGTGACACCCCAGGATTATCGTAATGTGGGACACTTTTTGCATTTCTGACTTGTTCACCATATTTACATTATTAATCCAGCTCATCATTATGATAGAATTTGTTTCCTTGTTAAAATCAGAAGACAATTTTTAGATATTGTACTCAAAAGGAAAATGCCACATATATATATATATATATTGGTGTTCCTTGTGCCAAATGGTTTCAGAATTTATAGATTTTGTAATATGGGACACTAGTTTTTAGGCCAAGAAATACTTTGATTTATATAAAGCAAAACAGTCTGAAATGTGTGCACCCATATTTGGTCATTTAATTTAGTAGGCCTACAATTGTTTTGCTTTCTTCATCAGAGGCTAAAAACTAGTAGCCTTCATGTTGACAGTTAGCTGCACTGGAGCTTAGTTGTCCCACATTACCCTAATCCACTAGCAAAAAAAACTTCCTACATGACATAACATGACATGAACTCACACAGCAGAAAACCTCAGATGCAGAATCATCTTCAAACTGTCCGATGATGATTCGAGCATCACGTTCCTGCAAAACAAAAAGCATCAGTGGAAACAATCTGTTAGCCATGTTAGACTTTCAGACATCAGCTTTGACCACTCTTTGGATCAAAGTGGTCAAATGTATGTGGACAGTTATTACAGTCAGTTATAAGGGCCTGATGTACTAAGATCCCAAATAAAGGTACTAAACAGCAGCACAGTGTAATAGATTGTGTGTTTAGTTATTGTGTGTTTTGCAGCTGATCTACTGAGAATAACTGCTTAATGAAAACAGGAGCAACAGGAGCAGACAGCAGGGTTTAAATGAGGGTTTTGTGTCTTAATGGAGAGTTTGGACGAGCAGAAAGCTGCAAGAACAAAATGAAATGTGATCAGGTTCTAGTGGAACAGGTTATCTAATATATTGAGTTAGAACAAAAACTAATATTACCAGAAAAAACTACCAATGCTGTTAGTAAAACCAGAAATATTAACACAGGTGGAAAAACTCCGTCCTGTGTGTATTCTGTCATTGTGCCTCCGTCTCCTCGTTTCCATGGTAACAGCCAGTTAATACCTGCCCTTCAAACACGTATTATTTATAGACGCAGTTACCATCAGCAACATTAGCTTCAGGTTTGGTAAATCACAATGCGTGTTCTAAATAACATATTTACATTTTCTCCTCTCTGTATTTAACACACTGGAGTTAAAACGCCTCATATTACATATTATCTTGCTACAGCGTTCGTAGATCAGTTTGCACATTTTTTGCAGGTGAAGTCACGTTTGCACATGTTTTTACACACACAGACCTTTAATAAATCAGACCCTTTGTGTTGTAAGTGAAGTCCTGTTTGTCAGCTTAGTGTTTCTGTAGATCTGCTCTACTATACTCTACTGTACTCTACTATACTCTACTATACTCTACTATACTCTGCTATACTCTACTGTACTCTGCTGTACTCTGCTGTACTCTACTGTACTCTACTATACTCTACTGTACTCTACTATACTCTGCTGTACTCTGCTGTACTCTACTATACTCTACTATACTCTACTGTACTCTACTGTACTCTACTATACTCTACTGTACTCTACTATACTCTACTATACTCTACTATACTCTGCTATACTCTACTGTACTCTGCTGTACTCTGCTGTACTCTACTGTACTCTACTATACTCTACTGTACTCTACTATACTCTGCTGTACTCTGCTGTACTCTACTATACTCTACTATACTCTACTGTACTCTACTGTACTCTACTATACTCTACTGTACTCTACTATACTCTACTATACTCTACTATACTCTACTGTACTCTGCTGTACTCTGCTGTACTCTGCTGTACTCTACTGTACTCTACTATACTCTACTGTACTCTACTATACTCTGCTGTACTCTGCTGTACTCTACTATACTCTACTATACTCTACTGTACTCTACTATACTCTGCTGTACTCTGCTGTACTCTACTGTACTCTACTATACTCTACTGTACTCTAATATACTCTACTGTACTCTACTATACTCTGCTGTACTCTAATATACTCTACTGTACTCTGCTGTACTCTACTGTACTCTGCTGTACTCTGCTATACTCTAATATACTCTACTGTACTCTGCTGTACTCTACTATACTCTGCTGTACTCTGCTGTACTCTACTGTACTCTACTATACTCTGCTGTACTCTGCTATACTCTACTGTACTCTACTGTACTCTACTGTACTCTGCTGTACTCTACTGTACTCTACTATACTCTGCTATACTCTAATATACTCTACTGTACTCTGCTGTACTCTACTATACTCTACTGTACTCTACTATACTCTGCTGTACTCTACTATACTCTGCTATACTCTAATATACTCTACTGTACTCTGCTGTACTCTACTATACTCTACTACACTCTGCTGTACTCTAATATACTCTACTGTACTCTGGTGTACTCTACTGTACTCTACTGTACTCTGCTGTACTCTACTGTACTCTGCTGTACTCTACTACACTCTGCTGTACTCTACTGGACCTTCAGTACCTTCAGCTCCTTCAGGCCGCTGCAGGCGTCATCATAGAAACTCTCAGTGGAAACAACCTGAACGCCGACTTTCATCAGCTGTCTAATCAGATCCTTCTTCATCTGGAGGAACAAAGAACATCACGTGATCATGTTTCCTTAAAGTCAGTGTGGAAAAGTAGAAATCTCAAGGTGGGGAAACAAAAACTCAAAGTCATTGTTACCTCTGAGCGTCGGAGTCCTTCCTGTGTGATGATGGCGACTCGGTTCCACTTGTGGCGCTGCAGCAGCTTCACAGTGGCCTGGTTCAGAACTCGGTCTGATGGCACCGTGCTGAACAGGTTCCCATACCACTTCCTGTTGGACAGGTTGGGGGGCGGTGCTGCAAAGGACACCTAGAACATCAGAGGACATGGAGGGATGTCAGCTGGTACAACAGGTATGTCCAGACTATTCCATAATGGTCCATAATGTGTCTGCAGGTTTTCATTCCAACCAAGCAGCAGCACACCTGGTTTGACTTGTTTAATCAGCTGATCTCAGTGTTCAGACAACTGATTGGTCGAATCGTGTGCTCTTGATTGGCTGGAACAAAAAGCTGCAGGCCTTTTATGGAATAGTTTGGACAAGCCTGTAATACAAGAAGAACATTTACAGCAGATCCTAAAACTGCTTTTGATTTCTAGATTGTAAAGATTATGAAAATAATGGATGGCTGTATGGATAGATGGATGGATGGATGGATGGAGGGATGGATGGATGGATGGATGGATAAATGGGCAGATGGATAGATAGATGGATGCATGGATGGATGGATAAATGGACGGATGGATGGATGGATGATGGATGGATGCATGGATGGATGGATGCATGCATGGATGGATGTATGTATGTATGTATGGATGGATGGATGGATGGATGGATGCATGGATGGATGATGGATGGATAGATGGATGAATGGATGATGGATTGATGGATGGATGGATGAATGGATGATGGATGATGGATGATGGATTGATGGATTGATGGATGGATGCGAACCTGCACCAGGTTGAGAGCTGGCAGAGAGCGAGTGATGAGCGTCATCACAGATGGACACACTCCTCCAAACAGCAGCAAGTACTTTGGTCCCGACCACATGGCATCAAACAGAGCTTTGAGAGCCGACGGCGCTTCACACTGTGAATCATGGGAATAAAACAGGAAACAGGTGTGATGAAAAGACAGACCTGTACTCTCCTGATATATATGGTGTGTTTAAGAATAAAACTGAATAAACTGTTTCTTTTAGGATTATATCAAACAGCAAACGTCTTCATCAGGAAGTGAGTAAAATACAAGTTTGGCAAAAATGACTCAAATGTTTTACTACCAGCCTGCAGACCGATTTACTTTCTACTGATAGTTTAATTGTGAAAAATAACACACAAGCTTTGATATAAACTATTAAAATCTTTCTTTAGGGGCCAAATGCTACATGCTATTAGCCTAGCACGAACATACAGACACCTTCACTGTGATAACTGCCTTTGAAATGAGCGAAATTCTGCATAATTGTTTGCTTTTGATTCTTCATGTATATTGTGACGCTAATATTTATGTAGCTTTACTCAAGTACATGTTTAAATGTAGCGTGAAATTAAAAATGAACAATGATTTATTTATTTCTATGTACATTGTTTTTGGAACATTGTTAATAAGAACCAAAGAACCTCTCCTACTAATGTTTGCATTGTGTGCATGTAAACACTGTCCCTGTCTCTGGGCTTAGCCTTGGATCTGGTCAACCTCTAGATCCGCCCCTGCTCCTATGATGAATACAACTTTCCCAACAGTTCTGACTGTTTTATGATGTTTAATAGACCAGATGAATCTCTAAAGAAGCTGACCTGTGAGTCCAGCAGCTGCAGCTGGATCTCGTAGTTTCCCAGAGGCGCTGGTTGTTTCTTCAGGTCCTGCAGGGCCAGTCTGACAGCGGGGGGCACGCCGGCCGTCAGGTTGCCCCCCCATCCCGAGCTGACCGGCATCATCCACAGAACGGGCAAAGGGTGGCGGACCTGAGCCAACACCGGCCCGACCCACAGCCCAAAGAGCAGCAGCAGGAGCATCAACACGTCCATCCTGTGCTGCAACACTTTTCCTCTCTGCCTGGTGCTCTCTGTGAACACACACACACACACACACACACACACACACACACACACACACACACACACACACACACACACACACACACACACGCACACGCACACACACACTAACTAATCCTCTAAGCAGCTGAGAGTCTGAGGAGGCAGAGGAGATAAAAGGATCAACATCAACACAAGATGTCACCAGGATCCTCGACACAGATGGTTTCTAGGAGACCAAAGCGTTTCCCTCCTCAGGTCAACGGGACTCAATCTGTCAATTTAGACTTAGACAAAACTTTATTGATCCCTTTGAGCAGGTTCACTCAGGGACCCAGCAACATTACAAAACCATTTAAAAGGATTAAAAAAGCAGAACAAAAGAAAAATGAAATAAGAAGTAACAGAAACATTTATACATATATAAATACTAACTGTGTTTATCTTTATGTATTATGGCTTCATTCATTTCCTGTTGTACTCTGCTGCTCCTGTGAACCTTCTGAAGAAATGTGAAATATAATTAAATTAATGTAATATCATTTTGATTTAATGTCTTATTGTTATTAATCTATGTGCATTATTTTTGGAGAATAGTTCATAAGGACTAAAATAAATCACTACTATTACTAATGTTTGCAGTATATCTGTGGATGTGAACATTTCATTTCTTTCTTCTATTATATTTATGTACATTTGCACCATTTTTTTAAACCAAAAGTAAGACTGAATGCTCCGGAAAATGTCAAATGGTGTAACCACAAAATAATGATAAATATTAAATGTTTTATCCACCTAGAAAGAAAGAAAGAAAGAAAGAAAGAAAGACAAAGAAAGATTGACAGAATAAAGGATCAAGAAGAGAAAGAAAGAACACGAAGTGGGAGGAAAGAAAGATGGTAAGAAAGAAAGAAATGAAAGAAAGACAAGAGAAAGAGAAAGAGGAGAAAGAAAGATAAAGGACTAAGAAAAGAACAAGTAGGAAGAAAGGAAGAGGGGGAAGAAGAGAGAACAAGATGTTAGAGAAGAGAGAAAAAGAAAGAAACAGAGGTAACCACAAAAGAATGATAGGTATTACATATTTTATCCACCTAGGAAGAAAGATAGGAAGAAAGGAAGGAAGGAAGGAGGGAAGGGAGGATGGAAGGAAAGAAAGAAAGAAAGAAAGAAACCGGTGTAACCACAGTAGAATGATAGATATTAAATATTGTATCACCTACAGAGTATTTAAGTGGACTTATACTAATAATGACTGTAAATGTTTCCTGGTCTCCATGGTTACCCAGATTAAATGTAATATTTAGAACAATAGTATTCCATTAGCTTTATTTAATATAAAAGTTATAATGTAAGATCATGCCAAACTAGTTGATATGGTGTTTTATTGACTATTTACTGTTTTTAAGCAACGTTCAATTATTTGGTACAAAGTTTTTATGGTTACACCACTTAGACATTTTTACCATAATACTCTAATATATTCTCCTTCCTTCCAAAGTTTTTATGGTTACACCACTTAGACATTTTTACCATAATCCTCTAATACAGAGGTCTTCAACAGGGGGTCTGCGACCCCTAGGGGGTCCGCGGAGGTACTGCAGGGGGGCTGCGAAAATTTTGGTTAATTAGATTTTTTTTTTTTATATTCCCCCTCGCAATTTTTTCCACAACTTGAAATGTCTTTAAATACAAATACAACATGTCTTTGAATCCAACACACTGTAGTGAACAGATAAATGGAGGCAGAAGATGTCTTTCAGTCAGCAATGCACACATTCAGTGACACATAGGAGCTCTTTCAAGCTGGGCACTGGTTCATTCACGCCACCTGTCCCGCCAACGATGTCTGGTATTATTTGAATATCTTAGTATTGAATGCACAATATTAAGGTACATTTATACATGGCACTATAGGACCAGTTTAATGTAAAACACAATTTTATACAATATGTAAAAGTAGGGGGTCCTCGCTCCTTCTTTCCATCATTTTGGGGGTCCGTGGCCTGGAAAATGTTGAATACCCCTGCTCTAATATATTCTCCTTCCCTCCTTCCTTGATTCCTTCCTTTCTCCCTTCCTTCCTTCCTACCACCCTCCCTCCCTTCTTTCTTTCTGTCATTCCTTCCTCCCTTCCCTCATTCATTCATTCCTTCCTTCCAAAGTTTTTATGGTTACACCACTTAGACATTTTTACCATAATCCTCTAATATATTCTCTCTAAATGGATTAAAAGCAGAAATTTGATGCTGGGTCCACAAAAAAAGAATGTGTGAAGTTATTCATACGTTTATTTTCACATTTTAACCCTTTAAATTTAAACTGAACCTCATGGACACAATAAACCCAGATATTCATGTATCTGCTGCCCCCTGCTGTCCTGTATGTTGTGTATTTTGTACTGGTCACTAATAAGTATGGAGAAGAGTAATAGTTGACCTCCTGTCGTCCTCCTGGGTCAAACTGACCCCATCTCTTTTGACTGTTCCTTCTTTCCTTCCTTCCCTCTTTCTTTGCTCCCTCCTCCTTCCATACTTCTTTCCTCACTTCCTTCCATCCATCCTTTCCCTCCTCTTTTCCTTCCTTCCTTCCTTCCTTCCCTCCCTCCTTACTCCTTTCCTTCCTCCCTCCCTCCTTCCTTCCTTCTTTCCATCCTCCTTTCCTCCCTCCCTCCTTACTCCTTCCTTCCTTCCTGTCCTTCCTTGACCTGAGGACAACAGGAAGGTTAAAATAAAGTCTTGACAACCAGAAAATAATTTTAGCAAATTCTGTGATATAAAAAAAACCTCTTTAATTATTTTTCACTCACATTTTCAGAACTCAGAGTTCAAGTCAAACTTCCTCAAAACAGCAAAAAACACAAAGTTAAAATCAAATAAACATCTGTTGGTGAGAAAGTTTAGAAAACCAAACGACTGCAGACGTTAACATGAGATCAGCTTCATGTTTCATATGAATCACTTCCTGTCGTCTTCCTGCAGTAATCAGATTACTTCAGCGTGACTCTATTTAAAAATCAACAATTATTTAATTTCAGAATAAAAACAACTAAACATTTTAAAGTCTAAATGAGCTGAAGAATTCTCTCTCACTGAAAAACAAAAATACTGATTCCTGCTTCTTAAATATGAATATTTTCTGGTTTATTTTATTTATTTAACTCTGAATCTCATTTTTCTATAATTGATTAATGTAGATGATCGTTAGTAGCTGGATGAATGAACCAGCAAGCTCAAACCACACAGCCGCCTCTGTACACTTAAATAAGTCTGCTCCAATAATAATAATAATAATAATAATAATAATAATAATAATAATAATAATAATAATGATGATGACTTTTGGCAAAATTCAGTACGAGTATAAATGTAACTTTTACTAGAACAAAGTTGAGCTGACTGATGGATTGTCTCTCTGATGAAGTGATTTTAATTTGGCGGGGCAGTTAAAGTTCAGACTGTCAGTGTGGTCTCATGTTTCCTGCTCCTCTATAGATTCAGGACAAGCTTGGCTGTCAGCTGATGTTACTCATGTCTTCATGCAGGGTAACAAAACTTAACCCTCTGAACCCCAAAATATCACTTTATTTACAAAGGATGGAAGGGAGGAGGGAAGGAAGGAAGGAATGGAGAGTGGAAGGAAGAAAAGGAGGGAGGGAGGAAGGATGGAAGGAAGGAGAGGGAGGAAGGAAGGAGGGGGGGGTGGAAGGAAGGAAGGGAGGGGGGCAGGAAGGATGGAAGGAAGGGAGGGAGGGAGGAAGGATGGAAAGGAGGAGGGAAGGAAGGAATTGAGGGTGGAAGGAAGAAAAGGAGGGAGGGAGGAAGGATGGAAGGAAAGGAGGGAGGAAGGAAGGGGGGGTGGAAGGGAGGGAGGGAGGGAGGAGGGAAGGAAGGAATTGAGGGTGGAAGGAAGAAAAGGAGGGAGGGAGGAAGGATGGAAGGAAAGGAGGGAGGAAGGAAGGGGGGTGGAAGGAAGGGAGGGGGGGAGGAAGGATGGAAAGGAGGAGGAGGGAAGGAAGGAATTGAGGGTGGAAGGAAGAAAAGCATGTATTTAAGTGGACTTATACTAATAATGTAAATGGTTCCCTCCCTTCCTCCTTTCCTTCCTTCCTTCCTTCCTTCCTTCCAAGTTTCATTTTTTCTTTTTTTCTAACAGATTTAACATGAAGACAGAATTGAGTAACATCAGCTTATACAAGCTTGTCCTGAATCTACAGAGGAGCAGGAAACATGAGACCACACTGAGTTCAACTGTCTGGGATTCAGAGGGTTTTAAGATCTGGATCAGCTCTGTCCTTTAATCGGCTCTTTGGGGCGTCCAGTCTGACGGCCGGCTCCCTTTCCTCTGCTGCTTCCTCCTCCTCCTCCTCCTCCTCCTCCTCCTCCTCCTCCTCCTCCTCTCTTCCTCCTGTGTCCTGCTCTCTGTCCGGTGAAGCCCCCCCCCTCCTCCCTGCTGGCAGTCTGAGCCCACAGAGCGTCATAGCGGCCGGGCGCCTGATATCCGGCCTGGCTGCAGTCCAGCGGCTCCCTGCAGAGGAGGATCCAGATGGTGGGCAGGTTCCTGCTGACGGTCAGGCTGTCGAGGCCGGCGTCGGGCTCCAGCGGCTCCCACACCTCCTCCACCGCGCTGTACAGCAGCTTGGTCACCTGGTGGAGACCTTTGACCCGCCGCTTCACGATCTCGGCGCAGGTGATGGCTTTGGAGACGCCCTTCCCGCTGGCCGTGAAGACCACGTGGCGGCAGAGCGGACGGACCGGCGCTTCGTCAGCCGCGCCTCCGTCCTCGGGCGGGGGTCGACCCTCCTCCCCCCCCCCCCGCCGCTCGGGGCTTGGCCTCCATGCGGCTCAGAGCGTAGCGCAGCAGGTTGCGGATCTTGCTGCCATCTTTGACGCGGACCTCAGGCGTATCGGCGGGCAGACCCGGGAACGGACAGACAGACGGCTGCTCCACCCAACGAGCTTTACTGTAGTTCTCCATCTGTAGACACATATGTTACTACTGCAGTACTTTACTGTAATACTGCATACTACATCACTCATAATACTACAGTACTTTACTGTAATACTTCATACTACATCACTCATAATACTGCAGTACTTTCACTGTAATACTGCATACTACATCCCTCTAATACTGCAGTACTTTTACTGTAATACTGCATACTACATCACTATAATACTGCAGTACTTTGACTGTAATACTGCATACTACATCACTATAATACTGCAGTACTTTTACTGTAATACTGCATACTACATCACTATAATACTGCAGTACTTTTACTGTAATACTACATACTACATCACTATAATACTACAGTACTTTGACTGTAATACTGCATACTACATCACTATAATACTGCAGTACTTTTACTGTAATACTGCATACTACATCACTATAATACTGCAGTACTTTTACTGTAATACTGCATACTACATCACTATAATACTACAGTACTTTTACTGTAATACTGCATACTACATCACGCATAATACTGCAGTACTTTTACTGTAATACTACATACTACATCACTCATAATACTGCAGTACTTTTACTGTAATACTGCATACTACTGTACATCACTATAATACTGCAGTATTTTTACTGTAATACTGCATACTACATCATTCATAATACTGCAGTACTTTTACTGTAATACTGCATACTACATCACTCATAATACTGCATACTACATCACTCATAATACTGCAGTACTTTTACTGTAATACTGCATACTACATCACTCATAATACTGCATACTACATCACTATAATACTGCAGTACTTTTACTGTAATACTGCATACTACATCACTATAATACTGCAGTACTTTTACTGTAATACTGCATACTACATCACTCATAATACTGCATACTACATCACTCATAATACTGCATACTACGTCACTATAATACTGCAGTACTTTTACTGTAATACTGCATACTACATCACTATAATACTGCAGTACTTTTACTGTAATACTGCATACTACATCACTCATAATACTGCAGTACTTTTACTGTAATACTGCATACTACATCACTCATAATACTGCAGTACTTTTACTGTAATACTGCATACTACATCACTATAATACTGCAGTACTTTTACTGTAACACTGCATACTACATCACTATAATACTGCAGTACTTTTACTGTAATACTGCATACTACACCACTCATAATACTGCAGTACTTTTACTGTAATACTGCATACTACTGTACATCACTATAATACTGCAGTACTTTTACTGTAATACTGCATACTACACCACTCATAATACTGCAGTATTTTTACTGTAATACTGCATACTACACCACTCATAATACTGCAGTATTTTTACTGTAATACTGCATACTACATCACTCATAATACTGCAGTACACTTTCACCTGCTGAGCTCTGTTCAGTGTTAACAGCTAACAGGACTGGATAGATAAACCTGTCATGTTAAATATTAAAACACAATTAAACTTAGTAAAAACCCTCATACACACCAAACTCCATTAACAGTTCACTACAGTGACTCTTAAATTGATCCTTGCAGGCCAAACATTCAGCATGAAGGAACATAACAAACATTTAATTATCTGCTTGTATCTTACACATAATTCGGCGTATTGAAAAATCCACTTCACTGTATAGAAATACGTTTATTTTAGTGTATTTCTTACTTCTGCCTTCAGTGGTGACATGTTTAATGAAGGCTCAGTTTGCTGCTTTACCAAACACAACAGTGCTTTATGTTCCTGGATGTCTGCCGAATAAAGTAAGACACCGAAATGACTCCATGTCTTAATTAGATATGTTAATTAATTGAGGGCAGATTCACGTGTGGCAAAGAAAACTGTAAATGCATTAAGTTTTTAACGTATTTCAGATGCATCACATAGTTCAGATCATGTTGAATATACGCTGACAGACTGTAGTTTTAGTCACATTTGCTAATTACAGCTAATAACCCAGTCGGTTCAGTTTTCTAACATGTTTAAATTAACCTAGTTTTACAGATTACGGAGGTGCATTGAACGCAACACACATGTGGCACGATAACAAGTGAGTTTGTTTCATTAAAGTGTTTAAATTCAGGGTTTATACTCACTAAACGGGTTTATGTCTCCTACAGCAGGACTCTCCACATGTTTACTTCACGGATGTATGAAGATAACATGGTACAGTCCTTCTTCTATCGGTTTTTAATGGCGGTTTGCAACCAGCTTAAAGGCGCATTTACCGCCACCTATTGGGCTGGAGACGGTCAGACCTGATACATTAAAAAAACTCTAACCGTTTTTGTGATATCCGGGGTTTCCACAATGTCTCTATAAAATTAAAAAAATCATCACAAAAGCAATTGATGAGATGTGTTAATCAGATTAGTTCTATGTACTCAGTGTTTATCAAAGTTTTTAATCATATTGCATTTGTGTATCGTGTCTGGAACAAAGATACGAAGTTAAACATCACTGATGATGTTGATGAGGCTCTACTGCAGAGAACATGGTGAGAAATGCAATACTGGGAAGGAAGGAAGGAAGGAAGGAAGGAGGGAAATAAAGAAGGAGGGAAGGAAGGAAGGAAGGAAGGATAAGAAGAAAGGAAGGAGGGAAATAAGGAAGGAAGTGATGAAAAACAGAAGGAAGGAAGGAAGGAGGGAAAGAAGGAAAAGAAGAAAGGAAGGAAGGACGGATATGAAGAAAGGAAGGAGGGAAATAAGGAAGGAGGGAAGGAAAAGATGGAAGGAAGGAAGGAAGGAAGGAGGCAAAGAAGGAAAAGAAGAAAGGAAGGAAGGAAAAGAAGGAAGAAAAGGAGGGAGGGAGGAAGGAAGGAAGGAAGGTAGGAGGGAGGGAGGAAAGAAAGGAAGGAAGGAAAGGAGGGAGGAAGAAAGGTAGGAGGGAGGGAGAAAGGAAAAGAGGAAGGGAGGAAAGAAGGACAGAGGAAAGAAGGAAGGACAGATGAAGGAAGGAAGGAAGGAAAAGAAGGAAGAAAAGGAGGGAGGAAGGAAGGAAGGAAAGATCAATTACCAACCCATTTACATTTAGGTTTCTCTAATCTAATCTCTGATTTTTATTTTCTGTCTCTCTTTCTCTCTGTCTGTACTTTGTTTTCTTTTTATTCTAATTCAGTGTTCTTGTTTTTTAATTGTATGTTTTAATGTTTCCAATTTTTACTGTTTAATATTTTGGTTTTATGTAAAATACATAAAGTTGCTCCTGTGTATGAAATGTGTTATACAAAGAAAGCTGCCTTGCCATGAAGGCCCTGCGTCTTCGTGGTAGAGAGACGTCTTCGTGAACGATGATAACTGATAAGAGTAGTTTTTAGTCTTTTCTTCAGAATTTTGTCAGAAGTAGCAGCTGTTCACTCTCACCTCTGTGGCCAATATACAGATAATATTACCAGTATTCTGCAGAAATCCTTCAGAAACATAACTCCTACCAACATGAAATCCTCCCTGGACTAACTCACTGTGTTATTGTTTAGTGTGAGCCAATGCAGCAACACCTGTTAGCTCTTACGCCAGAATACATTTGAATGTGATGGTGGATCATCACAGGATCGTTTCCATGGTAAAGAAAAAATCCCTTCACAACATCCAGCCAAGTCTCCAGGTCATATATCATTATCCAAGTCTTATATAAAGAGGAGACTTCATGAGAGCAAATACAAGGTGCCATCAATTCATAAACTTCAAGAATAGAAAGATTAGACTTACAAAATCTAAAAAATGGCAGTCTACTTCTGGAACGGCATACTTTGGACAGATGAAACTAAAATCAACCTGTACCAGAATGATGGGAAGAAAAGTGTGGAGCAAGCTTGGAACATGTTCCAAGTCCCAAAGTCCCAAAGTTATTCCCAAAAAACCGTGAGATTTCTCCATTGGAAATTAATGGGAATGTTTTGAAAACCCCCCAAAATTTCACCTTTTTTCACATTTTTTCAAGGTCACCTAGCTCTCCCGTACGTGCATGTAGAAACGTGATTCAAACTTTAAAACAGAGGAAAACTTGTCCTCTCTGGAAAAAACCAAACTGTTTTTACATAACATGTAAACTTTTCAAACTATGAGCAGTCAAACGAGGAGTGGAAATCACTTTTTCTTCAAAGTTAGAGTGGAAGCGGCAGTTAGTTAGAGTGCAGTAAAAAATAACCTTAATTTTTATCTTTGCCAAACCGTAAAAAGGAGACAAATAATTTTTTGTCAAAATGTAGACATAGGTGTTGGGATTCATAAAATGTGACGTAGACAGGTGGGCTCTTTACAAAATTTAAATGGGGGGGCCAAGACCGGCAGCAATATCTGTCTCGCTCCCCACTGACTCTAATGTAATCGTCTTTTTTTTCCCCCGAAAGAATCTCACTCTGTGTTCGCACTGAGCTTACTCACTCATTTTAAGGAATATCTGAATAAAATAAACACTGTCAGAATCTGCCGGCTTCTGTGTCTCTCACGGTGTTTCCGGTTTTTGGACAGGACTTACGGTTTTCTCACAGTTTGCAATTGTTCGGGACCTTGTCAGAAATTTTGGGGCATTTTGAGAATTTCCAAGCAGATTCTCACACATCGCCGTAGCAACCGCCTTAGCTGCCCTTAGCAACTGTAGGGCCTTAGCCTTAGTTTTATTGTTTTGTATTGTAGTTATATGACTTGTGGTATATAAAAAGATTCAACATTTATTAATAGAAGATGATGATTTAAAATAAAAAGTATAATTAAAGCTGCAAGCAGCGATGATCGGGCCCAAGCTCCCCCGCCCCGCCACTACTGAGCGAGACTTGGTGTGATGCATCTTCAAGGTCTTGAGATGACACAGAGTCAAAATGAAGTCGGTCGGATTAGGAGGAATTCATTAAAGTACGTGGTGTGAAAATTGTATCAAACTGTGCCAAAATTGCAAATTCACTTCAAAATGGCCGACTTCCTGTTGGAGTGAGGGTATGGGTCTAAGAGAGTTTTTGGTGCGTATTTACATGATACATATGTGTACCAAATTTCATTTGTCTATGTCAATCTGACTTGAGGGGCTCAATTTTTTTTCAATTTTCAAGGGGGCGCTATTGTATCCAGTAGGTGGCGCTATGGAGCTGACACAGTATTGATGCATATACATGTTCAGGGCGGGACCCTCTGCATGCGTGATTAATTTGGTGTAGATCAGACGATGTCTGTAGGAGTTATAAGGACTTCCTGTTTAATGGCGAAGGATTGAATGGCGAAGGAAATTGTCGGCGCCGCCACGGCCAAACCGGATCCCTAACTAGAACGTTTTTAGGAACTTTTCATCTCCAATGTCTCAAGATGTTTCTGAGTGAATTTGAAGTCGGTCGGATTAAATCCCTAGGACAAGTTCGTTAAAGTACAATGCGTGGAAAACGCCAAAATCACACATATTTTTCAAAATGGCCAACTTCCTGTTGGACTGACGTCATGGGCCCCGTAGACTTTTTTGTGCGTCTTTAGATGATACATCAGTGTACCAAATTTTGTTCATCTACGTCAATCTGGAGGGAGGGGCTCAATTTCCTTCATCTTCTACGGGGTGCAGTACCCCCATTTGGCCAGCTGTTCCTGTTTAATGGCGAAACATCAAAATTCCTCACATCGCCACGAAGAAACTAAATCCCTAATCAGAAAGTTTTTGATAACTTTTCATCTCCAATGTCTCAAGATGTTTCTGAGTGAATTTGAAGTCGGTCGGATTAAATCCCTAGGACAAGTTCGTTAAAGTACATGGCGTGGAAAACGCCAAAATCCACATATTTTTCAAAATGGCCGACTTCCTGTTGGAGTGACGTCATTGGTCCAAGAGACTTTTTGGTGCGTCTTTACAAGATACATATGTGTACCAAATTTCGTTTGTCTATGTCAATCTGACTTGAGGGGCTCAATTTTTTTTCAATTTTCAACAGGGCACTTTTGTATCCAGTAGGTGGCGCTATGGAGCTGACACAGTATTGATGCATATACGTGTTCAGGGCGGGACCCTCTACATGCGTGATTAATTTGGTGTAGATCGGACGATGTCTGTAGGAGTTATAAGGACTTCCTGTTTAATGGCGAAGGATTGAATGGCGAAGGAAATTGTCGGCGCCGCCACGGCCAAACCGGATCCCTAACTAGAAAGTTTTTAGGAACTTTTCATCTCCAATGTCTCAAGATGTTTCTGAGTGAATTTGAAGTCGGTCGGATTAAATCCCTAGGACAAGTTCGTTAAAGTACGAGGCGTGGAAAACACCAAAATCACACATATTTTTCAAAATGGCCGACTTCCTGTTGGAGTGACGTCATGGGTTCCACTGACTTTTTTGTGCGTCTGGACATGATACATATATATACCAAATTTCGTTCATGTACGTCAATCTCTCACATTTTTATATTCAATAGGGGGCGCTATTGAGCCATTTTGCGATGGCCATTTTCGCAGACCTTAAAATATCACATTTTTCGCCGGGTCTGATGTACGTGCAAATTTTGGTGACTTTTGGGGCACGTTTAGGCTGTCAAAAACGCGTTCGTTTAGGCAGAACGTTAATAATCGCAGCAAAAAAATAGGGCCTTCGCACTGTTGAGTGCTTGGGCCCTAATAAAATCTACTCTCTTAATGATTTAAAGATTTACTTAATAATTTCATAACAGTGATGTTCCTGTCTGTGAAAAAAAATGAAGTTGACTTATTTATGCTTAAATATGATTAACATTCACTTAATATTTTCAGGGATGTTAAGTTGAGAAATCAGTACATTCATAAGGAAAAAATAAATCATGTACCCGTCCAGGAGCCCTGTGGCACTCAAAACTTCCCTGGAATTTTCTAGTTTTATTTATGATCATGTTAATTTGTCCAAGTACATTTGAGCCCCTGAAATGAGGGGTCTGTGGATAAAATGGTTGCTCTTCCTAAAAGTTAAAATTAAAGCTGACAGCTGACACTTCACCTGTTTTATTTCAAATCCATTGTGGCATACAGAGCCGAAATTATGAAAACTGTGTCACTGTCCATTTATTTCCTAACTGCATAATAATATATCAGAGGGACCAAAATGACCAAGCTCATAATACTTATGAACTTTTACTGTAATACTTTAACTACATCACTCATAATACTGCAGGACTTTTACTGCAGGACTTTGACTTGTAATTGGGTATCTTTACATTGCTGTACTTTTAGTGAAGTAAATGATCCTTTGAGTCCTTTTTCCACCACTGAATGAGCAGAGTGGAACTGTAAAGTAGCATAAACTGGAAATACTTAAAGTAGGATCACCTCAAAATAGTCCTTAAGAACAATACTTGAGTAAAAGTACTTTCCATCACTGCTTCGGAAGGACTTTGTGCAAACTTAGTGATGGATTTCAGACAGCAAGTGCAATCCAATCCTCAGGTTGAATAGAGTTTTAATTAAATGAACTAAAATATCATTACATTACTCGGTTGTGAAAAGGTGAAATCCTTTTTTAAAAATCCCCTTAGAGCCAGAAACAACTCTGATTATCAGATTTCCTCTCAAATACAAGTTAAATGCCAACTCTGATTCTCTCTCACTGACACACACAAAAAAGGAAAAAGAAAAGATTTACAGTGATAAAGGTATCTATCACCTCTGCAGGCTCTGCCTCCTCTTCCTCCTCCTCCTCCTCCTCCTGCATCTTAAGCTGCCTAAATGATGAAGGGACTCAGATGCAGAGGGAGCAGATGCAGTGCAGCAGATCTGTAAGTGACTTTGAATGATTCTTTACTTTCTTGGTCTATTCTGTACACTCATATTTTTCCTGTCTGTCCACCACGAAGAGGATAGCAAAAGTGGATTTGGACATGTCCAAAAGGCACTTGCGCCATAGATTGGGGCCCTTAATATATTTGCAGGAAAGTTGGGTATTTTATTGTCTATGAAGTTAACAGTAAATGTAGATTATCATTACTTACTGGTGTTAATATTGAAGATTTGGCTTCATGGAAGGGACTGCCTTTATTGTCATTGCATCTTAATTTACAATGAAATTAGCTGTCTCTTAAAAAATGGAAAATTGTACCTCATTCATTCTACTCATCTGTACACATTCAGGTGAGTTCAGGGCACTGATAGTGCTGGGTAGAAGCACTTCCATTGTGTTTTTTTTATTTGCTTTGTGGTGTTTATATTGTGATGACCTTTCTCAGCCACCGTGATCATTTGGCTGAACAGGTCTGTTGAAACAATGGCAGTCTGCCCATTGACCACTGATAGAGGAGATCTGTTGTTATGTTGAGTCATGGCTCACTATTTCAAACACTGTTCATTCTATTCAAGACATGGCATTAAATTACAGCAAGTGTTACACTGTGATTGGATTGCCAGCTGCCTTCACATCTCTTTCATCCTCCAAAATGGCTGGTACATCTCAGTGGCTTTCACTGGATCATGTTAGAGTTAACAATTAAAGCAAATAAATAACTTAATGTTACTGTTTTATTTTAATGAAAACAAAACAGAACTGCAAAGTTTCACCATAGTAGGATTTGTGAATTTGTAGGCCAGACAGACCCAGGCTAGCTGCTGATGCTACTTCAGTAGACATCTCAGCAACACAATACATATGGATCTTTGACATAAACTCAAAAGTGTTATTTCTTCACATTATGTTGATAATTTTATTTAATATGGGAATGTTTTAAACTAGAATTCTGGCCAATTTTCTTTAACAAATTATATTTGAGGGACATTAGCCTCTACTGCTTAGACACAAACTTTATTAGTCTCTCTGTATTAATGTCATGCTCCTTATGTCTTCTCTATTCTTAGATGTGAGTGATTGAAGCTGACTACAATTCTCCAGTGTGGACAACAAAGCTCAAACTAACTCTATTTTATCTGTATTACAGGAAGAGAGGAACTCATGAGCCATTTCACCATGAAGGGAAGAACAGTTCTTCTCTTCAGCCTCATAGCGGCGTGTTTCTGTGGCACTGTTGCTCAAACAACAGGTGGGTAATTAAATGGAACTTGTGATGTTTCCCTAAGAGAGATCCAGTTTATTGACCTGATTTACAACAATAAAAAAGAAAGAAAGAATTTCAAAATGTAACTGCCCTGCAGAAATCTACACTATTTTCCTAACTTTTTGTGTCTAAGTGACAAAAAGGGACCAAAGTTTTTCAAACATTGCAGCCTGTAGTACCAAAACAGGCTGCAATATTATTCTTTGCTGCAGTTGTGCACTGTCAGTGTACCTCCACTAAAAGTGATTCTTTTTGCCACTGACAAGCTCACTTTGTTAGTATGTCTGACAACATTTTGGAAAGACAGAAACTTTATCTTTCACTTAATATGGACTGTTTGTTATTGTTTATAACCAGGTCTCACTCCACCATACAACTATAATACTATGTAATTTTTTTTCAGAACAGTTTTTGTTCTTTGTCTTTTTGCAGATTTGGTTGACAGGATTTCAGATATTTTCTTCTTGGTGGATAGTGGTATAAGTCAACAACAGTTCAACCTGTTGAGGACAGAACTTATCAAATTGATCAATCAGCTTAACATTGGAGCATCCAACAACCGTATCGGGTTGGCCCAGTATGGTCAAAATATTAGGGTTGAATTCCTTCTCAACGCCCATCAAACCAAACAGGAGACCCAGGCTAGTGTCAAGCGTTTCCGTCTGCGCTCACCACAACCCAACGAACCACGAAACCTGGGCCGTGCTTTGGAGTACGCCAGAACTAACTTTTTCACTAGTGATGCAGGGGGCCGTGCTGAGCAAGGCTTCAGACAGTTCTTGGTCGTCGTGAGTGGACAAGCCTCAAGTGACAGTGTGTCTAGAGAGGTTCGTAGTATCAGATCATCAGGGGTTACTATTGTTGGGATGAGCGCAGGTGCACCAATGGATTCAGTACGCTTGTTGAGTGATCAGTATACGTTTAATTCTCCAAGAGTAACTCTTCTGAAGGCCCTCTTCATAACTGAGAGAATCAAAAGGATTTCCACAGGTGAGAAACCTTTTGTTATCATCTAATTTACTTGATTAGTTACTATAGAACAAACTAAATAATATATCTGGGCTGCACCAACAATAATTGCTTCTTGATAAGTTGATAAATAACCCTAACCCTAACCCACAACCCAAGGAAATTCAGTTTACTGGCATAGAAGACTAAAGAAATCAGAAGATATTTACAAAATACTCTAAAATATAAAATTTACATTGAAAATACACAGTGATTCATTCTCTGTTGTTTGACCAATACTTGCTGTTCTAAATAATATTAATATATTTCAAGTGGGTTGCTTTTGTCTGAATTGTTGCCTTTTAAAAATATAATTTCTTGCACTTTATCAACAGTCTATCTGAAAATGCATATATGTGAAAAATGACACCACAAGAACGTTCCATCTTTTTCAACACAAAGGAGAGTGATTCTCATATTTACTTTTATGATATATTTCTTACTGACATAACGACACACTTGTATTTACTGTTTAAGCTGTTCAGATGTTGTAGTTCAACATCTGTCATCATACATTACAAAGTAATACGTAGATATGGGCTGACGTGGTTATCATCGTAGTACTACTATTTTCTTCATTTCATTCCACCAAATTCCTAAATAAGATTGTGTTGTATCTGGATGCAAAAGATAAAACCATATTTCCCTTTAATACAGAGTGTAGCATCGATATCGCCATTGGATTCGATATTTCAAAAAGAACCGGGCTTCCTGGGGAGACGCTGGTCAGCGGCCATCACAATCTCCGGAAAAACCTGCCGGATATCATGCACTACATTTCTTCTGTGTCTAGCCTGTGCTGCGTCAATGGCACCAAAATCAATACCAGCATTGCCTTCCAAGTAGTTGACAGCAATGGACGATCCCTCTACGACACAAATTTTGAGGAGCATAGCAAGGATGTGTTACAGAAAGTCATGACCCTGCCGATGACTCAACCTACTTACTTCAACACTGCCCTGCTGAATTCCTTCCAAAACAAGTTTGCCACGTCCAAAGCTGATGTGAAGGTAAGAATGATGCAACTTTCATCCCAGTAATGGGAAATGTTTTCATTTATTTATCATGACATTAAAGTGGAGAACACTTTGTCATTCTGTGACCGCAGTGAACGGCTTCAATCGGCCTTCAACTCTTGAAAAAGTAGTTTGAGAAAATCTGACACCACATGGAAAAGATAACTCTGATACAATTTCATATTTTTCATTATCTTTACAGTCAATAAATGGCTTATTATGGCTTCTTTGTGAACAAACCAGATGAAGAGACTACAGCTATGTCACCAGCTCTGTGAGGTTAAATTTAGGCACTATAGCACTTCAACCTTAATGCTAAAAGTGCAATGTTTACCATGTTCATAATGAAGCATATTCACATGTTAACATTTGCTAATAAGTAATTAACACATTGTACAGCGGAGGCCGAAACTAAAGGTATTCCCAATGGGTTTTTGGGTATTTAGTCATAAACAAAAAGCCTGAATAAAGTGAAATTTTGACCAGACGATGGCGCCGGAGGAAAGTCAGAACATCACCAACATTATTACAATTCATCCTGAGGGCGATATGAATTCGTCCACCAAATTTCATTACAATTTATCAAATAGTTGTTGTGACACCACCAATCGTCAGAGGATCACCAAAGTCAGAAGTATTCATCCTCTGGAGAAAATGAATGTCTCTACAAGGTTTCATTTAATCCATTATTTGTCAAAATATTTCAGCTTTGACTAAAATGATGACCCACAGAAAGACTGACATTGCAGTCCCTAGAGGCGAGGTGAAGTGATGCTCACCAAGATCACTCTCATTAAATCAGCCTAACATGTAAACCTTGCCCTTCAGGTGCTGGTGATCTTCTCCGATGGACTCGATGAAGACTTGAACAATCTGCTGCATGTGAGAGAGCAGTTGAGAAATTCAGGTAAATACTTGGAGGCAGAGGCGTTTCCAGAAATGCTCTAGTCTGTCCTCTCCTTCTTTTTCCCTGTAGGTCTTTCCTTCATTCAACTCTTCTACCCCTAACCCCTCACCAATGTCTGTGTGATCCTGTGAATCAGTTTTGGATATTCCTAAAAACAACTGTTGTAGAAGAACAGTTGAATGGAGCCATTTGCCATAATATTTAATATTACAACAGTTTGTAGATAAATGACATATGAATTCCTCTGAGGCAGCAAACCTACAATCTGTTGTGTTTATTGTCTGCAGAAGTCAACGCTCTACTGACTGTGGCTCTGGAGGGAGCCCAAAACCCTGCCGAGCTGCAGAGGTTGGAGTTTGGCCGAGGTTTCCACTATGAGGAACGCCTCAGTATTACCATGCGGGATGTCGGTAGTGCCATCCTCAAACAGATTGTGAGTCTTTCATGTTAGATGTTCTCAGTCGTACACATGAAAGGTGACAGAAGATATTGATTGAAGAGAGGGTTTTAGGAAGAAGTTTAAACTTCTGCCTCCTTTTACACCACTGTACACGTGGCCGATCATGAGATGGTGTCAGATTGTTGGATTATCAGATTGTAGAACTTAACCTTCAACTCTGTGGACAGTTCAGTTAACTGAAGAAAAAGACAGAAGCAGCTGTAAACCTTTACACTCCATTAACATCAGCAGGAACAAAAGTCTGACAGAAAGATGAAAGATGTCACTTGTAGGATCAATGAACTCTGTATTGACTTATTCAGCTCCGATTGAACATTATAAAATGACGTGATCACAAGAATGTGTTTAAATAGTTTAGTTTGTGTTGGAAATCTAGTGTATCATATTTGTAAAGGAAAACACTTGTGTACAGAGAGAGCTCCTCTCAATCAAAAGAGAAAATATACACCTGTATTACTATGTGGTTTGATTTTTGAAATAAGGCCATTAGAAAGAAATCAGAAAACAAGTTTCATTGTATATTAAATCTTTTCTCTTCTGCTGTTCTATGTTTCTGCAGGATTCAGTGTCAGACAGGGAGTGCTGCAATGTCACTTGCAAATGCGTGGGAAATGATGGCCCCCGTGGCCTTATGGGGCTCCCAGGGCCAAAGGTGATTGTCATACACTTGCCTTAAAACTTTAAACATGATTTCAAGAACATTTTGTAAAAATGTGTCAAAATCAATAAGATGTCCAGTCTGGACTGAGAGCAAGTGGTTTCATGAAGAACCATTAGTCATTGTCTGCAACTGTTAATAATTTAGTTATGTAAAGGATTTCATTATCTGCTACTGGTCAACCGACTTCCTTCATAACCAATGATTTGTGTAAATGCAGATCTTGTGATGTCACAAACTATTGTGTTTGAGTTTATGTTTGGCTTCAGTTAATGTTTCTGCTTTAATGAACAGGGTGGGCCTGGACAGAAGGGTAAGTCTTGCTCCACGGGAGACGACGGGCCCTCTGTAAGTGTTTCTTCATTCAATATTTACTCATTTTAATATGGGATGAAATAATGGAGGAGTGGTCAAAAAATGAGACGCTTTATGTTGGCTGTGTTGAACGTTAAAATAAAATGGAAGTGAAATTAAGTTTAAAACAATTTGCTCTTCTTGATTGGAATCAATTAAAAATAATAATAATCTGCCTTACTTGGCATCACTTTCTATCAAACTTCTTTGACATCTGTTAACGTTTTTAAGATGTATTAAGTAATGTCCAAATGGGACTAAAAGAAGTATAGAAGTATGAAGTCTGAAGTTTTTATGGTGATGAAAGAGGATTTTGTAGATACACAATTTATCCTCCTGAAGTCCTGAAGGCTTTTCATGAGTATAAATTACTAAAATGTTTATTTGAGATTCACAGTATGACACTGCTTGACCTGCTCATATCTTCTGGTCTCTCATGTAGTTGGCAGTCACGGTTTGATTTTTCTGGTTGTTGCAGGGAGCTAGAGGACCTCCTGGACCAGTTGGACCTCCGGGCATCCAGGGCTGTCCTGGAGTCAGAGGACAGAAGGTACTGCTGTGAGGAACACAGTGCTGAAGATGGGTTGGGCGTTTTTTAACATCAGTTTTTACTCTTAAAAATAACATTTAGTAAAGTAAGAATAAAAGCTTGATCATGACACATTCTTCACCATCATGGTCCACAGCCCTACCAAGGAAGAGGATGCAGTGATGTTCAGACAAAAAAGGTTTAAAGTGTTTCAGGGCAGCTGGGAAACTGGGTAACCACTCGATAATAATTACATCTGTAGATGCTTCGCCTTCATTCACCTTAGGTGTTTGTGTTTGACACTGAACCCCAACACCCTCCCGATGGTGGGTCAGCAGTGGTGGCCAAATCACTGCTCATCTCCTCCTCCTAGATTCCAACTTAACTCCTCTGGTCTGCTCCATAGCCATCAAGAGACTTTCTGCTGCCTCCCCAATCCTGTGAGTTACTGTCCTTCTTTCCCCCTGTCATCCCTATGGCTGTGAGCATTCTCCACACTGACTGGGCAGGGAATCCTTTGCAGCCGATCTCAACTGGGAACAATCATGCCTGGCACCCTTTTCCCCTGCAATCATCCATCTGGCACTCTTCCTTTCAAATCACTCTGTTCTTCCCATGGGACTGTAAGTTTGATCAGAATTATCTTCTTTGCCTCTTCAGACCACAGAACCACATCTGGCCTCAGAGTTGTCTGGATGACCTGGGGGAACTGCAGCCTTCCTCCCAAGTCTACCTTCATGTCCCATGGACTGGGTCTTTTGCAGTAGGCTGTTCCTAATTTTTTCTGTGGTTAAGGGCTTTTCTCCCTCCCTTACGAACTGGGTTGTTGTTGTTTTCCCTTGTGGTTGGTGTTTCTTGCGTCTCTCCTGCTCCAAGGTGTTGGCGAGTGTCATGAGCACCTTGTCATTGTGCCATCTGTACCTCCCTCAGGTGAGCGTTGTTTTATACCCTGAAAAGATGTGGGCCAAGGTGCCCTTTTCCCCGCAGAGCTGGCACAGTGGGTCCTCTCTCATTCCTCACTCATGCAGATTTGTTGGAATCAGGAGCTAGGGTACACTGATCGCAGGAGGAAGGAGACGCAGAAAGCCTACATGATCTTTCTTTAGGGGAGATCCCATTTGGTCCATGCTCCCTGAGATGCTAGCTCTACTGCCCTTGATCTCCGTCCTTCCTCCACCAGGTTCTATATCTGCTCCTGGACCATCGCTCTTCTCTCCTTGGGTGCTACCTTACCCAACTGTTGGAGATGTGAAGTTCAAAGACCATGTCTTCCTGTATATGGCGTTCCACTGACGTCACGTAGAGTTTCAACATGCTTTCAGCTTGTGCAACAGATGTATCAGCTGTCCACTTGCATCCTGATCTTGTGGTGACCCCTGCATGTCTGACTTGTTCATCCTGGGAGTGTCTGTATGTCATTACAGACGTGGAGACTCTCGATGCTGAAAGCAGCTTCTTGATGGTAAGCAAAGCTTGCACTGCACTTTGATGTTGCAACCTTCTTTACCAGGTGTGTAGGTAAAATGTTCTCTGTATTTCCATGCCATTTTGTCCTCCTCCTCTTGGTCGTTCATGTCGTTCTCCGCAATTGTCTTTTGGTGTTGTGTGGACAGTGCTCTTGCGCATTGATTTGCAGCGTATTTGCGTATGCATAATGTCACCTGTATCCGCACAGTGCAACCTGTGTGGTGCAGTAATCAGTAATCTTTTTTAAGAAAATAACTGTATTCTGAATACACAAATTTAAACCGTTACATGTAATCCGTTACTCCCCACCCCTGTCCATGTCACACTTAAATAATGTAGATGCTTCACTGTGTTCATAGATATTCTCCACAAATGTCAGGAGAGATTCTGGAGATTCTGAAGTCATGTTTCACCAAATACACTGTTACTGTGTTGCTGGGGTTTTTTCACCTTTGTGAAACAAGGCTTTTGAATTGTAGAGCATGTCTGTAAAATATGACATTCAATTTGATCAAATACTAACAGTCCTTTGAGAGCAGGCTGAAATGTTTATAATAATGATAATATATGCTGATCCTGTTGTCCTTTGTCTGTCCAGCGTTGCTCATGTGTTTATATGCTGTTCTTTGTGTACAGGGATCCCGAAGCACCAGAGGCGAGAGAGTGAGTGACTCAGGCCTGCTGTAATTCATTAATTTACTGAAGTGCAAAATTGACTGAAGAATATTTGGAGAAATATTTGAATGTAGACAAACACTTTAGTTCAGATGTAGTCTCATAAACAGAGGGAAGCAGTGAGATGTCACAGATGATTTTCTTCCATCACTGCAGGGCGAGAAAGGGGATGATGGCCTGGATGGCCTCCATGGAGAATGGGTGAGTGAATATTTTTTTTGTTATCTTGGACAGGCTCTGACTTGAATATTGCTAACATTTTGACTCAAATATTGCCATATTGGTGCACAGAGATACATGACATCAGCTTTTTCTGACTCAATCCCACCTACTTCAAAAAAGTGAAAAGAGCTTAGACAAAACGAAAAGAGACGAAACAAAAACTGCAGAAAATGTCGTGTTCATGTTGGACTCTTGCTCATTAAAAGTGTTAATTGAGAAAGTTTGTTCACAGAGGTTTCAAACCCTGGTTCTCCCTCCCTGTAGACTCAAAATAAGGAATTTAAGAACATAGAAAGTTATACCAGCAAGATGTAAACATTTAAATATAGAAAGTAAATCACTTTATAGATAAATATTATGACTTCTGAAATAAAACAGTAACTGTGGAAGTATAACCATGTAAACCTCTTGTGCTGTGTTTCTCCTCTGGAGAGTTAAACCAAACAATAAAGTCTGATGGTCGGATGATGTAAGAAGGTTTTCAGGCTCTCAGTTCTCAGCTGTCTCTGGTCCTGTTTGCAGGGAGTGCCGGGACTGAATGGAAGTCGAGGAGAGCGAGGAGATCTAGGAAATCCAGTAAAAAAACTTTTCTCGTGACATTTCCCTGCATGGTGATCCTTGTTGGTCTTTGGGTTTTGTCTCTTTATATTTATTTATTTTCAGATCACTACACTAAATATCAACAAACTTCAAAAATGAAGGTCGGAGGTGTTGGTTGATTGACAGGTTTAACTTTCATCCTCAGGGTATCCCAGGTATCCCCGGAGAGGGTGGGCTGAAAGGAGAGCGAGGACTGAGAGGAGATCCGGTAAGGACCAACATTATCTCTCTTTTTCTGCTTTTCTCTCAATTTCTCACTATTAACTTCTTATTTGTAAAAAGGAAGAAAAAACGTTCTCTGTTTGTCTCTCAATTTCTTACTAGCACACATTATAGGAAGTAAATATATCAGAAACACAAGCAGAAAAACTGGAACTGATAGATAACCAAACAGATAGTCCTGGCAAGATGCAACATAAGTAGCTTGAAGTTCAGTAAATCTAAGTTGGAATACACCTGAAACAGCACCTAAAGAAACTACGTAGAGTTTATATTTTCAAAGTTAAGATTCTGATTTCTGTGTTTTTTTTCCGTAAGGGACAACCGGGCGTAGATAACACCCAACCAGGACCCAAAGGAGAACCCGGGAACCCAGGTTTACCGGTAAGAAACATCACATAGCACTGCTGTTAGAAACATCCAATCAGAGATCCTGTACTTAGGTTCACTTTGCTAGTGAACGTCACAGGATATGGTATAAATGTTTGGGAATAGTTCAGTAAATATTCTGGGTTTAAAATATTCTAAAATAATAAACTGAAAAAAGATGGATGGTCATAATACAATCACAAAGTTCTGCGTCTCACTGTTCAGGTGTTTTGAGGTTATTATGTCATGGGAACTTAAAAAAAACGTAAACAAATACATTTTATGCATACAGCTCTGCCAAGACCTTCAAAGAAACCTTACACATTGCAACAACAGAACAGCTGCTTTGTGTTTTTATGTTCGTTACACAACAGAAAAATACATATGCTGAAGTATTTAATCTGTCATTAGTGAATTCATTCACTCTGCTGAACTGTGATGTTTCCTAATCTGCAGGGAAAACATGGACCGGACGGGCGAAAGGGTGATGATGGAGACATTGGAAACCAGGTGAGACTTTTTTCTCATTATTCACTGCATGTGCAAATTAAAGCTTGATGCCACAGTGTTGACCTCACAGTAAACTGACAGACTGTCTGATCCAGAACACAAAGATACTCAGTTCATTACTGAGACATTTTGAAATGATTTGGACCATTAATGGACTGTCAAAGTAGCTCTCTGTCCATCGTCTACTAGAGAGCTGCAACTGATGATTATTTTCATTTTTGATTAATTTCTTGATTATTTTCTTGTTTAATCAATTAGTCTATAATACCAAAACCGGAATATTTTTACAAGGAAACTTTGCTATTTCTCAACCTGGAAACTAATTTCTCATCTTTTTGTATCTTTTTTACCTTTTGCTTGATCTGGCCTGTTTTTTATTGTGTGTAATCAAGTGTTCACAGTTGTTGACATGTACCTGAAACATTTAATAAAGCAAATACTGCTGTTTTTCTGCTACTCAGGGTCCAGATGGAAGAAGAGGTCTGCCTGGACACAAGGTAGGAACTGTATATATATATATACATATATATATGTATGTGTGTGTATATGTCTATATATGTATATATACATATATGTGTGTATATACACATACACAATTATTAGTTTGTTTTTATTTTATGTCTGTTAATGTACTGTTTACAGTTACTCAACATCACTGTAAATAAAGGCAATCCCTCAATGATTTTCAAGTTTAAATAAAGGCAATGATAATATATCTATTAAACACTTTCTGCAGGGTGGACCTGGACAGCTGGGAGAGACAGGGCCCCCTGGTATTCCAGGTGCTCCTGGTCTTCAGGTGAGTGATCAGACAACATCCCACCTTTTCTAAATGAATGGCATTCCCGAGAATAGTAAATTAACATGAATGATGCCCCCTAAATACCTAATAAAGTCAAAGTCTGGCAGGTTGTAGAGAAGCTCCATTCATGAAAATACATGGAGGGTTCAGCTCGGATCGATAGATAGATTGACTTTATTAATCCGAAGGAAATCAAGGCAGTCAGTCCTACAGTGTGGAGTTATAAAGCTGGATGGCCCTGGGGACAAAGGAACTCTTCAACCTGTCTGTTGAGCATGACAGCGACAAAAGCCTGACGCTGAACATACTCCTCTGTCCAGTTAAAGTGTTCTGCAGGGGGTTGCGGTCACAGTCCATTATTGACAGCAGCTCAGGGTCCTCTTTTCTGTCATCTGTCTGACTGAATTTACAAAGTGACATTGACTACTTGATTGATCAGTCCCCATCGTGGGACTAATAAAGGAATATCTTATCTTTGAACATACACTGAAGTGAAATAACACAACTATATGGAGAGTGTGTTTTAAACATGTCCATGTTGTGTCTGCAGGGAGGCAGAGGGAATCCTGGTGAACGTGGACCAAAAGGGATATCTGGCTATACTGGACCTGAGGTCAGTAAATCACCTCCACAGCCTCATCTTCAACAATCAGAGAATGACTGTGATCATCACTGGTGTTTGCTTTGATCAAATAGCATCAAGTTCCTCTAGCAGGCAGAAGTCGTCAGTTGTTTCCACTTTTTTCCAATTTGGATGTTTCAATACTATATTCTGTTTTCCCTTGTATGAAATAATTAGAAACAATTGTGCTGTAGCCCTGTTCTTCTCCGTCAACGTTACTACTTCCAATAATTTACCTCTTTTTTCTGCCTGTTCCACAGGAACAACAAACAACAAGGAACTTAGAACATCCTGGAAAAAAGATCAGACTTAGAAAATAGACCACTAGAATTTTCTCACTTGTCTCTCGCGGCTTCAGTATCTCCTCCTTCTTCTTCAAGTACAAATCTCACAAGGAATTTTTAAAATATGTTTGATATTTGCAACTGATGTCTCCAGGCATTGAGATGCTCCTTCCTGACTGTAAAAGATAGTGGTGCCAATTGATGGAAAAAACGTTTTTGCTATCTCAGCTCATCTTTAGCTTTGTCCCCTGCTTTAGCTGTATGTAGCATAGTTCTTCCTGTTCTGACTCTGTTGGTTTTCCCACACCAACAGGGTAAACATGGACGACCTGGAGGCAAGGGACAAGTTGGACATCGTGGTCCTAATGGACAGAAGGTGTGTGACATAATTACCTGGGTCTCATCTGTAATTCAGTAAACACTTCACCATGTTAAGAGTAGATAAAGGAAGACCAGATTTAGGGTAAAACTAACAAGTATGTATTTATAATCAGTTAATCTGATGATTACTTCCTCAATTCATTAAGTCAATAAAAGTCTATAAAAAACTCAGAAAATGGTGAAAAATGTGATTGTTGTTTCTGATCTATATTAAGTGTGCTCACTCACAACACAAATTACAGCTGAGGCTGATGGGAATGCCATTGGTTCTGCAGGTATCTGTTCATAGACTAAAGCATTTGATGTAAATGAAAAGTCAGACAATCGCCAGAGTTATTATAATTAATCATTTTGGAAATGTGAAGGTCTGAGCCACATTTCATGACAATCTGTCTTATACTTGTGGGGGAAAAAGCCTCCTGGTGGCGCGAGAAGAAAGGTCCGAGAATCACCAAAGTCAGAGGATTCATTCTATGATGAAAATGACTGTCAAACTAAATTTCAATCTATCAACTGGTTATTGAGATATTTCAGTCAGGACAAAAATTGATGGACTGACAAACCGAACAACAAACATCACCAACCATGAAGCCAATAAGTAAACAAAAATAAACAGGGTTGAGAGAACATTTAAACCATAATGTTGGAAGGTAACATTTTGAGAAAAGTAAAATATGACTTCTTGTTGTTGAAGGGCCAACCAGGAGATCCGGGTGTAAAAGGTAATCCAGGTTCACAAGGACCCAGAGGAATGCCGGTGAGAAGCTGGGAAACCAGATGTGCTTACATGCACAGTATAATTTAAAGTATATATTTCTAAAGTGTAAATTTCTCTGACTGTCAGTGTGTTATCTGTTTCAGGGTCAGGATGGTAGAGACGGTCGTGGATACCCAGGACTCAAAGGTAGCAAGGTAGAGGAGACCTTAATAGCTTCAAAGAAGTGCCTGTCATTTAATGATATCCTCTTTAAGTCTGTCTTCCACATGGAGCTTGGCTAGCAGGTTCCCTTTGCTTCCAGTCTTTATGTTTAGCTAACTAGCCTAAACATGTCTGGGATCTGTCCTTGTACTGAAAGCACTGAGATGAAATCCTTTTATTGATACATTTACTCACATGAATACAAATAGTTTGAGATATTTGAATGATTACATCTTACTTTCTCTTTACAGGGAGATCCTGGTTTTCCTGGTTACCCTGGTCTTCAGGTGAATTCATTTATTTTCACTGATTTTATATCAGACATGCTTGATCAAATCTAAACAAGACCAAAACTGCTGTCAATTTTTCTTGATTTCAGAGTGAGGAAGGCCAAAAGGGAACCAAAGGACATCCGGGACATAAAGGGAACTCAGGTCGACCGGTGAGTCATGACAAACATAACTTTCATCAGTGACTTTCAGTGGTGAAAAGTAACTAAGCACATTTACTCAAATACTGTACTTAAGTACAATTTTGAGGTACTTGTGCTTTACTGCAGTATTTCCATGTGATGCTACTTTCTACTCCACTACATTTATTTAACAGCTTTAGTTACTTTTCAGATGCAGATTTGACACAATGGATAATATAACAAGCTTTTAAAATACAACACGTTGTTAAAGATGAAACCAGTGGTTTCCAACCTTTTTGTCTTTACAAAAAGCAGTGTGTAGTCGGGCGCACATTTCAGATGCCTAGTATTAATAATCTAATGATGTCATATATAATAATATATCACTACTTTTATTGTAATACTTTAACTACATCACTCTTAACACTTATGTAATTTTACTGTAATACCTTATTAAGCTCATAATACTTTTATATTTTATATTCATATATTCTTACATTGCTGTATTGTTACCTTTACTGAAGTAAAGGATCTGGTTATTGAAGGATTTTCCACTACTGCTGACTTTTTATTTCTTCGACTGGCGCAGGGAAACACAGGCAGACCAGGTGAGGGAGGCGGGAAGGGAGACAAAGGAGGACCAGGACACAACGTGAGTGATGGTGGGAAGGAGTATCACCCACCACCTCTCTTAATGCAGCAACAGACAGTCAGTAATGATGTAAGTGTCGCTAAAAGATCAATGTTCAATCATTGTTCTGCTTTTCCTCCATCCAGGGTCGCAAAGGCCCTCCAGGTGAAGGCATGTCTGTAAGTCCACCTGAAAGTCACTTAACCTGCCACCATTAAAGGAAATATCAAAAAATGCACATGATATTTTCATAATTTAATACTTCTTCTATATTGTCAGCAATGTGATCTGATCAAGTACATCAGAGAAAACTGTGGTAAGTGTTAAAGCATTTATTCACTTGGAGAAAAATAATCAATAGTGAAAACAAATAGCTATAACTTTATTTATATTAAGTTAAAACATATTCAATTGCTTCAGTAAGTCTCCAGTGCAAATCTTATTATTTTTCTCCTCCACACAGTATGCTGCGATGGTACGTATCTCCATTTTGTCACTCTGAAAATATGGTAAGTATAGTTTACTCTTTCTATGTTTCATTTCTTTGGTATCATTTAGCTTTTGTTGTTTTTGGACAGAGAGTCAGTTACATAATACTCTCAATTTGTTTGCAGTTAGGCTAGCAGCTCAATCTATCTACACCCAGACTAACCCTAACCCAAAATAATGAAAAACACTTGTGAGTGGACCATATGGTTGTGCAAATGTCTTTGTATCTAACCCTATTCTCGACCCTGCTAGTCAACAATGCATAGCCTGCAGCTTGAAGTTGAGGGCTGCTAGATCATCAGGTCAAGTATCCCTCATATCCTGCTCTTTCACTCTTTATCATAATTGTGCAAATTTTTTGCAGAAAACACACAAACCTGGCAACTCTGCAAAGATCTTAACATTAAAATGACATCATGTTAAAGCAGCTAGATTGTTTGGGATCAGTAAACATATTGGTAGAGACACATCCCTACTGTCCATGCCCAAAACTACACTTATGGCTTGAAGACTGTAGTATTTTATGTGCAGATGATACTATTTTATTTTGTTGCGGTAAAAAAACATTTTTGGATGCAATGGAAAAATAATTGAAAATTGCTCAGGAGTTGGTTTGATTTAAAAGAACTGACTTTAAGTAACACTAAATGTTTTATCTTTGGTCATTGTTTAAAACACTCACAAAGCAAAATCATGATACAGGATGTTAAAAATGAAAGGGTGTCTGAAATTAAATTTAAGTGATAATTAATATGCTGGACGCCACTGTATATATATGATATCATTACATGAATAGCTTCATGTCTTATATTGACATCATGAAAAAGACTCAAATTAGTCGATCTCTTTCCACCACTGACAGCTGTGCCACAGTTTGAAACATGTTTGTCCAGTTTGGGGTTTTATGTGCTCAGTAGTTTTACATTGTTCTCCATCTTTCTCATCATTAACTCTTCCAGATCCGAAGAAGGCATGTCCAGCCTACCCCACTGAACTGGTGTTTGGCCTGGACATGACAGAGGACGTGACCCCTGCTGCTTTCCAGAGGCAGCGCAGTGCCCTCCTCTCTCTACTGGAGGACATTTCCATTGCTGAGAGCAACTGTCCGACAGGCGCCCGTGTGGCCGTGGTGGGATACAACAATGTCACCAAATACCTGATCCGTTTCCAGGACTACCGCCGCAAGGCCCAGCTCATCGACGCTGTGAAGAACATCAGTCTGGAGCGCACATCTAACCGGCGCTATCTGGGAGCTGCCATGCACTTTGTGGGTCGGAATGTCTTCAAACATACCCGTGCAGGAGCATTGATGAGGAAGGTGGCTGTATTTTTCACCAACGGACCATCAGAAGATGCAAACGAAATTGTTACCGCTGTGATGGAATATCGGGGTCTCAACATCATCCCTGCAGTCATCTCACTGAGGAACTCTCCTAATGTTCGTCATGCGATGGAGGTGAGTTTGATTTGTTAGCAGTGCTATGTGTTCTCATAGGAATCGCATCCAAACAAACATGTTGTCACTTCTGCTGTTAAAGTGTTGTTCCACAGTGAGCTCTCACTTCAGAGTAAATCAAATTCAGAGCTGAAACAATAAGTCAAATAATCAACTGACATGAACAGTAATCGTCAACTACTTTGATAATCCTTTAATTGTTTCAGTCACTACAGTCACTCAAGCAAAACAAGCCAAATACTCTTTGGTTCAAACTTCTGAAATGCTTTTTTGGTCACATATTGTTGTAAACTAAGCATCTTTGGGTTTTGGACCATTGGAGAAACAAAACAAGACATTTGAAGACATCACCTGGGAAGTTGTGATGGGCTGTAGCAGCCAATAATGTAATAACAACAATGTACACACGTTGAAAGGTAATTAGTGTCCAAAAAGGGCAGTTTTCAAAGTGTGGTCAGATTCCAGTGCTCTTCTGTTAACCATGGAAGGTTTTCTCTTTTGTAGCTATCGTATAATTTCTTCATAACCTAAATTCGGTGTCTTAGCATTATTGATTATATTCAAAAAACCTGGGTAGGACATGATCTTCCACATCATCCAAACTACCCTAATCAGCTTGCTTTAATTCATTGTCAAACGTGGACTGGTCTTTCTTTGGTATTTTGTCAGAAATCACTCCATATATTTAGATGACCCCTTAGTAATCATTTATGTTTAGATTATGAATTCCATGTAATTTTTATGTGATTTAATGTTTGGAGTAGATCAATGTCATATTTCTTTCTTAGTTTGATTAAGATTTTACTGTTAGTGGTTGATCAAGTCCCTTAAAATGTGTTTTTATCGTCTGTCAATACATTGCCCTCCCCTCCACATTCACTAACACGTCTGTTAGTTGTGTCATCATGGCACATCCAGGGAGACCACTCACACTCGCATTTATGGCCTCATTCTGCCTTCTCTCGGCATCTCGTACCCACTGTTAAAAACCTTGGAGTTATTTTAGATCAGAACTTCACTCTCAAGTCTCTCTCTCGTGTGAACAGGTGGGCTTAATTATGTTTTTTCCCCACTTTTCCAATATCTCCACAATGAGATCGTTTGTTTCTTTTAATGATCTTCAAAGAGCGGTTGGCGTTTTTATCACTTCTCATCTGGATTATTGTAATGCAGTTTTTACATGCCTTGGACAAAACATGACTGCACGGCTTCAAGGTGTACAAAATGCAGCCAAAAGGCTTTTACCCAAATCACAAAGGCCTGATCATATCTTTTAACTCTCTTTCACTGGCTGCCTGTCCATTTCAGAATTGATTTCAAAATTTTACACTTGACCTTTAAGACCCTGAAGGTTATGGCATGAGCTACCTGGCTGAACTTCTAAACCATTGCTCAACAGCCTGTATCTTGAAGGCCCTGTTATCTATTTCCCGGTCCAGACTGAATGCCAAGACCAACAGGGCCTCCCATTTGTCAAGTCATGAACACATTGTAAAAGTTGTCCAAGTAGTTGAGAGAGGGCAAAAATTATCTGATATGCAGGTATTTTCAGGACATCATGAAGCTTTCCGAATTGTCTTCACTTTGAAACACTACACACACTA
The DNA here is from genome assembly GCF_027409825.1 of Scomber japonicus. Classification (NCBI taxonomy): domain Eukaryota; kingdom Metazoa; phylum Chordata; class Actinopteri; order Scombriformes; family Scombridae; genus Scomber; species Scomber japonicus. The sequence continues at coordinate 34,073,228 of NC_070587.1, read as the reverse complement.
AAACAATGCTGGTTTTCATTCCTGGAACCTCTTATCTGTGACACTGAGCCATTACTAGACAGATCTCATTTAGTTTTTATATACTCTAACAGTCAACCTCACTGTGCTTCCCACCTATTACACCTCCCCACCTCCACCTTCACCATATCAGTATTGTAGCAACATTTTTCTGGTTTTATAGCCTTCAAACACATTAATGTGTTAATGCCTCCCTTTGTAGTTAAGATTATAGTTACTGTTTGGTGCCAAAAATCTGTCTTCAGCATTAAGAAATAGCAGCGGTGCTTCAAACACCAATATTGAACCTGACAACTAAATCACTATGTAGGATTGTAAATACAAAATTAATGTAGTTTTAAGCCTAAAATGACATGTAAGGAGTTTTCTTACCTAAGATTTCCTAAGAGCCTACTGATACCATTCTCAGCCACTGCAATTCATATATATTTTTTGGCAATGGTATATTGAGGTATGTTGAGTGGTATTTAATGGGAGGTGCTGTTTCATCCCAGGTTGATGACACAGGATACTCCGTCTTCACGGTACTGGGAAGGCCACAGGACCAGGCCGCTGATCTCAGCAAAGTCAAGGACTGTGTAATCTGTTACGGTAAGCTTTGAGCCTCCTGCTTAAATTAACATTTCATATGTGATGATTAAAATGATACATGGAAAATAAGGCTAAGCCCATGTTGATTGTTTGCATGTACAAGAGCAGACATTCAATCCTGTGGTCAGTAAATTGGAAAAAATACCTGCCCATCAGCTGTGCCTTCAGACTCTGTCCTTGAATCTCAAAAACTCTGTTGGTGACAAGGTTTCACTTATTGTTCATAAGTGATATGGAAACTATTGTACCCCAGATTGCACAGCGATGGCTCAAGCACTCTATATTTCTGCAGTAACACCCACGAAAAACCCAGAGTAAGCTGGTTGTGATCCCTGTCCAAGTCCACAAATTTCATGGGCATGGTAGTGTCCTTATAAGAGTGAGGAGCTGTTCTTGTGAGGATTTATACATTACTTCTAAATCCAAAGCTTGATAATCAGCCAAGATTTCCTGGGAATTTTAGTTGTGGGGTACTTTATATTGGAACTAACCCTTCACTGTCATTTCTGGAAGTGAACAATCAACATTTTGATATCATAAATATTTCACAGATCCAGAACCATTTTCCAACCAAAGAATCAGGTTTCTGAATGTTTCCTTCTGTTTCTTCAGACCCCTGCAGACCTGAAGAGGAGTGCTCCTTCATCCAGGAACCAGTGCGGCCTCAGGAAGTGGATCTGGACCTGGTGATGGTGGCTGACAGCTCCAGGCTGATGCAGGCTGATGAGTACGCTAGCACCCAGCAGCTGTTAAGCTCTGTGGTGGAGCAGCTGGTTGTGAGCCCGCAGCCCCGCCGGGCTGATGGGAAAGTTCGAATCGCTGTAGTCCAGAGTGGCACTTGGACTCCCAAGTTGGAGTTTGGCCTGCAGACATACCAGGACCAACAGCGGATGAAAAGGCACCTGATGAAGGACATGCAGCAGCAGGGCGGCTCCTCAGCACTGGGACTGACGCTGAGTTACACTCTGAGGGAGGTGTTCCTGAAGGCCAGCCAGCCCCGCAGGAGGAAGGCAATTCTGACTGTGGTGGGCACCCAGACAGCTTACGAGGACCGGGCCAGACTACAATACATCTCCCAGAAGGCCAAGTGTGAGGGGGTGGCGATGTTCGTGGTGACGGTGGGCGACCGCTATGACCAGACGCAGGTGGAGGAGCTGGCCAGTCAGCCTGTACAGCAGCACCTGATCCATGTTGGGCGACTGATGGCCGACGAGCGGGGCTACGCCCAGCGCTTCTTCAGGGTCTTCCTCTCCGCCCTCAACAGTAAGAACATACTTTCTCAGACAGGAGAGGGATTACAGGTTGTCTTCAACTTTACTACAGTTTTCTGTCTCCAGATTTCATCCAGTTCACAATAATAGTGAACTTAATACAAACATTTGGAGGGGCAGCTGTGGCTCAGGAGGGTTGAAAGCTGGTCACCTACTAGTTAGCGAGTCAGTGATGTGATCCCTGATGTGCCCCAGTGGTTGCACCAGCAGCCATCAGTTTGTGTGTGAATTTAGTTTTAATTATTTAAGATTTATTTGGCGGGGACAGTACACATCAATCAACCTTTTAGTTCACACCGCAGTTTAAATGTGTTAAAGTTAGTCAGCATCTGTAGTCACTCTGGGCTTCTTTTTAATCCAGTGTTTCCAGACTAAAAGTGATGAGAAAGTTGACGATAAAGAATATTAGTGCGTGTTTGTGCGCCGCCATCTTTCCAACCAGCATGAAACCAAACACAATGGATGATAGAGCAGCAGCAACATTATATAAATACAGACCTTCCATCCCTTCATTTTGTTTCTAAGCAACAAGAAACATTTATTTATTCTCCTCTTCTGTTTTCAGAGGGAATGAACTCATATCCTCCTGATTCTGTAAAACGGACCTGCCACCAGCTGCAAGAGCCGACCCCAGGTCTTTTGGCACCAGCCTTCGATCTTAACGGGTAACTCACACTAAATTACAATTTACACAATTACACACAACAGATTAAAACATGTGAGCAAAGTATCTGTTAAACAGGTAATAATTAGACACTTTTGGCCAACAAAGCTAAAAGCTTCAAAACATGGAAATATTTCAATTATTCAGCTTTCATGAAATCCTGCTCTGTGATTCTATACACTCAGGTCAGAGAGAGCAGTTCAGTCTTCACAGGGAAGGTAAAGACGGTGCTGAAGGATTTTATCTTCGGATAAAAGAGGGAATCTGGAAAGCATCAATTTGCTGATTTTTAAGTCAAATGACATTCGGCGCGAATGATATGATTGGCCGAGCGACCTGCCTGTTTTCCCCTTCTGCATTATGTAATCGCGCGCACACCCCCACCCGGAAGAGAGTCTGTTGTAGATCCACGGCATTATAATACATCCATGATCCACGGAGATAGCCGTAAACAGACAGTAGTGACTGACAATCAACGACAAAAGCGGGCCATGGCTTCCACCTCCAGCCGCTCCCACGGGGAAAAAGAAAACCATATCAGAATATTTTATTGTTGTGCGCAAATCCCAGCACAAATCCTGTAGCAACCAAAATATGTTGGTAAATGTTTTTGACAATAAATGTAATAAAAATGTCACCTCTTGAAAAAGAATTCAGCTGTTTAATGAAAGAGAGTGAATATTGGACTTACATTCAGCAGGTGGATAGAACGACTCCAAATGAATGATAATGTTGATCAGTAACTGTTGGATGTGGAAATAAACAGCTGTTTGCATGTCAACTTAAAGCTGATGATGAGCCAGATTTCTCTCTGATGAAAACTAGTAGACCAAGAGAAAAAAGTTTGGGGATTGGAGATGTAACCTTTACGTAATCTGATGACCGTGTTACTGCTGTGTGTTCAGTCTGGGGTCGGCGGAGCTGATGGATGAGGGGACGGAGGAGCAGGAGCAGATTGGAGTAAAGCCCACACAGTTGGACATCATTGAAACTTTGAACACAGAGGATGGACAGAGCTTACTGTCAGTAGCTAACATCACAGGTAACACAAACACACCTCTTTACATACAAAAACACACATGCTGTCACCAGCTGATGATCACAGCTGGTTATATATATATATATATATATATATATATATACACATATTTTATTATGTCTTAGGTACCATGTGTGCCAGTATGGTGGAACTTTGCACATAAACTGTGTGGTTTCAATAAATACAGATGTACAGAACCACACTTATTAAATGTTTCCTAGCAGTTTTTAGTGACCGCTAGTGGTTTTGAATATGTCACATTTGTGGACATGTCTGATTTTCTCTGCTATTAATATAATATAATATAATATAATATAATATAATATAATATAATATGATATATCAGCTAAAAGATGGGTTTATTAACATGTTATTAGCTGACTGGGAGCCAGTGTAAAGACTTGAGAACTGGAGTAATGTGCTCTGATCTCTTTGTTCTGGTTAAAACTGGAGCTGCAGCGTTCTGAATGAGCTGCAGCTGTTTAATGCTTTTTTGTGGGAGTCCAGTCAGAAGACCGTTACAGTAGTCGAGTCTACTTGAGATGAAAGCATGAATCAACTTCTCCTGGTCTGTTTGAGACATAAAACCCTTCACTCTGGATGTTCTTAAGCTGATAGAAGGCTGTTTTGGTGACTGATTTGATGTGACTACTGAAAGTCAAATCTAATTCTATCAGCACACCAAGGTTTCGGACTTGGTCCCTAGTTTTAAGAGAGAGTGACTCAAGATGTTTACTGACAGCAATCCTCTTCTCTTTATTGCCAAAAACAATGACCTCAGTTTTGTCCTGATTTAATTGAAGGACATTTTGTTTCATCCATGTTTTTATTTGCTCTAAAGTCTAAACAGTGACTGCCACCAAAGTTAAGAATGGACAGAAACAGACAGTGGTTGCACAGAAACGGCTGGGTAAACGCCGTAAACCATCTTCTGTGTCCTAAATAGAATTTTATGACTCCAAAGGTGGTGAAAGGATGTGCTTGTATTTTCCTAATACAGTAAACTCCCTCATGTGGTCATTTTAACTGATATATGTCTATAACTTCACTGTTGAGTGTAACACTTCAATCTCTCTGCTGTCTCTATCCAGATGCCAGATGTTTGCTCAAACAAGACGCCGGTAACTGTAAGACCAAATCCATAAAGTGGTTCTTCGACAGCGATTATGGCCAATGCTACCGCTTCTGGTACAGCGGCTGTGGCGGCAACAGCAACCGCTTTGAGACGCGGAATGCTTGTGAGAAGCTTTGTCTGAGGAAGAGTCACTGAGGAGGATGTTGGACACCTTCAGAAAAAAACACCTTTTCCTCTTCACCAGTTTTTTATTTTTAAGTCCACTACTCTTTCTGTTGAATGATTCCTTCTTTCTGACCAAGACCAGAGCTGTAAACTTCTTTCAGGATTTTTATAAAGACATCAGGTGCTATTTTTTAAAAAAAGACTCAGGTCACATGGTTCATCTGGAGTTAATGCAACAAGTGACAATTTCATGTTTTCTTCTGTTTCTGATTAAAATTCATATTTCACATCACATCAAAACTCTGCATTGTCTATCAATATGAAAAACTGTGGATTAATTTTCAAATCCAATCATTAGCCACTCAGAGGGGTTGTCTCCTCACCCTGAGGTCAGTGACTAAGTGATATTGATCCTGTGGAGTCGATGTGGTTTGGTTTTGGGATGCAATTAATTTATTACTGATTAATCTGACAATTATTGTCTCAATTGACTTGATTCATTTTCGGTTGATTTAATGTTGAAAAAATGGTGAAAAATGTGGATCAGTGTTTCCAAAAAGTCCAAGGTGACGCCCTCAAATGTTTAATTTTGTCCACAATACAAAAATATTCTGTTTACTGTGACAGAGGACTACACAATCGAAAATATAAACATTTAAAGAACGTATATAATTATTTTTGGACTATGTTCGGGATTATATCTCATGGTACTGAACCCTGTTTCAGTACCAGTACATTATTACATTTTCTCAATTAATTGATCAGTTGTTTGGTTTATAAAATGGTAAAAATGTGGATTACTGTTGCCCAAAGCCACGTCTCGCTAGTGTACTTGAATGCTTTGACTCGTCCACAACCCGGACATATTCAATTAATTATCACAGATGACTAAAGAATCCAAAAAAATTTCACATTTGAAAATTTTGACTTTTTTCTCTCAAAAATGGCTTCAATTGGGAGTGTCCTGGTAGCCAAGTGGTTAATGCACATGTAACATAACTGCAACATCCCCCATTTGATTCTAGCCAGACCTTTTTTTGACATACTCATCTCTCGCCCCTCCTCTCCTTTTTGCCACTTCACTATCATCAGTTCAACAAAGGCAAAAATAAAATCAATGAATCTATAATTGAAGCTCAACTTTACAATCAAGCATCAATAAGATGTAAGTTTATTGCAAATTTGCAGTCCCTGTGCAGGGGGAAAAAAGCAATACAAAAAAGCAGACTGAACAACATTGAAGCACAAGTATCATGGCTGTGTTGATGGTTTGAATTGTGATTGATTGTTAATCCCCCCCCCCCCAACTTAATGTTTGGTAGCACATCCTGTGGAAAAAAATGAAATCAATCACTTCCTGTAACCATCAGCGAGTTTCATACACCTCTCTACTGGAATTATGGACTGCTTTTCTTTCGGAAACTGCTCCAGGTCTTTCAGATTTGAAGTATGCCTTCCCCCAGCTGCTGTTTTGAGATGTCTCCACAGGTGTTCTTTGGGATTCAGATATTCTCATTGCTGGCCATTCAGAACTCTCCAGCACTTGTCTTTAACCATTTCTGAGTGCTTTCTGATGTCTGTTTTGGGTCATTGTCCTGCTGGAAGTCCCTTTACCTCTGACCTCTGGTAGACACAGCTTTCTGACACTAGGCACTACATTGTGCAAAAATGTTTGGTAGTCATCTGATTTCATGATGCCATTCACACAGTCAAGGCATTCAGTGCCAGAAGCAGCAAAACAACCCCAAAACATCTGTGAATACCCACCTTGTTTGACCAAAGGGACCTAAACAGTGACACAATGACTATATTGGACTGTAGTCATCTGGGGACAGTGCTAGATATATCTGTGTGTCATCTGCATAACTGTGATAGTCTACATTAGAGTTCTGCAGAATTTGACCCAAGGGCAGCATATATAGACTGAACAGAAGGGGTCCAAGAACTAACCCCTGAGGAACTCCACATGTCATAGCCACTCGTTCAGATTCATAACTTCCAATGGTCACAAAATAACTCCTCTCTTCCAAGTAGGACCTGAACCAGTCTAGGACTGTTCCGCTGAGTCCTGCCCAAGTTTCCAACCTGTTCAGCAGTATACTGTGATCCACAGTGTCAAACGCAGCACTGAGATCCAACAGGACCAGAACTGACACCTTGCCTGAGTCAGTGTTCAACCTTATGTAATTTAACACTCTAATAAGAGCTGTTTCTGTACTGTGGTTAGGTCGGAAGCCTGATTGAAATTTGTCAAAAAGGCCACTGGAGTTCAAGAAATTACTGAGTTGATTAAAAACCACTTTCTCAACGATCTTGGCTATAAAAGGAAGATTTGAGATAGGTCTGTAGTTGGTTAACATGGAAGCATCCAGCGTTCTCTTTTTTAAGAGTGGCTTAACCTTCCTGTCGTGCTCCCGGGTCAAATTGACCCATCTGTTTTGACTGTTCCTTCTTTCCTTCCTTCCTTACATCTGTTCTTCCTCTCTCCTCTCTTTCTTTCCTTCTGCTCTCTTTCCTCTTTCCTCCTTCCTTCTGTCCTTCCTCCATCCCCCTTTTCTTCCTTCTGTCGGATCCTTCCTTCCTTCCTTCCTTCTTTCCTTTACTCCCTTCCTTCTTCCTCCCTTCCTTCCTCCCTGCCTTGTTTCCTTTACTCCCTTCCCTCCTTCCTTCCTCCCTCCCTCCTTTCCTCCCTTCCTTCCTTGACTCGAACACAACAGGAGGGTTAATGGCAGCTACTTTTAGGAGTTTAGGAAACACACCTGATTTAAGTGAGCTATTTATTACTTGTCGCAAATCTGTTTGGACAGAGTTCACAATAGTTTTAAAGAAATCTGATGGCATTGTGTCAAGACAGCATGTTGATGGTTTTAGATGCTGCACTGTTTCCTCTATGGTTTTTTGGTCAACTGTTTCTGACATCGCAGTTGAGTTATTCCTGGGAGGTCTGAGGGATTGCATAATTTTATTGTTTTGTTGATTTGTGTTGATATTTAACCTTATGGACTGGACTTTTTCACTGAAAAAGCAAATTCATTACATTTTTCTGTGGAAAGGAGTTCTGGAGCTATCTGTTTAGGGGGGGTTGTAAGCTTATCAACCGTAGCAAACAGAGTACGAGTGTTGTTGGTGTTCTTATTAATAATTTCATAAAAGTGTTGCTGTCTAGCTTTGAGTAACTCATATTTAAAATTACAAAGACTTTGTTTGTAGAGGTCAAGGTGAATTTGAAGTTTAGTTTTTCTCCACTTACGCTCTACTTTCCTGCATTCTGTTTTTAAAGTCTTTACCATCATAGTGTTCCTCCATGGTGTTTTCTTTCTGCTCAAGGTCGTCTTAGTTTTAATAGGAGCAACAGCATCCATGACATTTGAGATTTTCCAGTTAAATTTATCCAGGAGTTCATCAACTGACTCTGCACTCACAGTTGGTGACATAGCTATAGCCTCCATAAACTTTGCACTGGTATTCTCATGTATGTACCTTCTCCTAACAGACACAGAGGTTAACTGAACATTTGAAATGATCTGTAAGTCAAAGAACACACCAGATCCAGAGTGTGGCCTCGAGTGTGTGTGGGCCCTTTCACATGTTGCAAGAGGACAAAAGCGTCAAGTAGAGCAGAGAGTTCTTTGGCATTACTGTCCATGTTATTGTCTACATGAATGTTAAAATCCCCTGTTATGATAAAAAAGTTGTAGTCAGTGCAGATAACTGACAGCAGTTCAGCAAACTCATCAATGAATTTTCTTGAGTATCTTGGAGGTCTATAAATGATTAAAAAAAGAACTTTTGGATCACCTTTTAATAAAAAACAGAGATGTTCAAAAGAGCTAAAATCACCTAATGTAATTTCCTTGCACTGAAATACAGATTTAAAGAAGGCAGCAACTCCCCCGCCTTTCTTAACAGTTCGACACTTGTTCATAAAACTAAAATTTGTTGGTGCTGCCTCATTGAGAATAGCACAACAGCTACATTCAGTCAGCCATGTTTCACTAAGAAGTAAAAAATCATAATGACGTCATTAACTAGCAGTGATTTGTTGGCTAGCGATCTGATATTGAGTAGAGCTAACCTTGTGGAGATAACAGGAGACACTGGTATATTTTGAGGTTGACATGCTATACTAATAAATTAGCAGATTTAATTGAACTCTTGTTATTTCTCACCAGTTTAACCATTCTTCTGTTACCTGTCATCACAGGGATTGAGAAAGCTACCTGAACTCCATAGGGCCCTGACTTTTCCTGGGGGAGAACATTATTGGTATCAGTATTGCAGCCTGGACCCGGCACATATCAGTCAGACTGTTTTTTGGGTGATGGTGTTTTAAAGCGTCGTGGAATGCTTGTTTTTTTTTTGGAGTTTTTTGGGTGATGGTGTTTTCCAGCGTGGTGGAATGGGAGGGGCTTGACGATGAGGGAGGTTGAGGGGAGAAAAATGGGATTTGGGCGAGGTGTGAGTTGGATTCCAACATTGACAAGGTCATTCATCCTGTCGGTGAAATCCAGAAGTGGGGAATCCTGACTGAGTGGAGAGAATGAAAAGCTGGATGGGGTCCTGGTGGGTGAAAGTTGGGAGTCTCCTGGTGGGGCTGGGGGAGACTCCACTTGTCGGGTTGTTGGGGCTGGGGGAGACTCCACTTGTTGGGTTGTTGGGGCTGGGGGAGACTCCTCCTGTTGGGTTGTTGGGGCTGGGGGAGACGCCTCCTGTTGGGTTGTTGGGGCTGGGGGAGACTCCACTTGTTGGGTTGTTGGGGCTGGGGGAGACTCCACTTGTTGGGTTGTTGGGGCAAGGGGAAACTCCTCCTGTTGGGCTGTTGGGGCTGGGGGAGACTTCTTGTGTTGGGGTAAGAATGATGACATTAAAGCCTCTCTCTGGGTGTGCTGACTTTCATGGTCAGTCCTTATCTCAGGCGGTAGCAATTCTTCTCCAGAACGCTGTCTTATGTGTTGTTTTGGATTGTCTTGTCCTTGGCAGGGACTGCTGGTGACTGACGCACAAAATAAAAAATGTTGTAGCTTAACAGCTGTACTCCTGACTTGTTAAGGCAAAATCCATCTGCCTTAAAGAGGTGTCTGTGTTCCCAAAAAATGTTGAAATTGTCAATAAAATTCTTTGAGCCATCTGTTGAGCATCATCAGCCTGCTGAATCTCTCGTCTCCTTGCCGAACTGTTGGTAGAGGTCCACTGATAAACACCTCAGTATTCAGACATCAAACTTTGTTCAGCAGATCATTAAAATCCCGTTTCAATACCTCTGATTGTTGCTTGATAACATCAAGTGCTCCTGTGTGTATGACGAGAGATTTGACTGTCGGATGCTCAGCAGTGATTTCCAGAATTTTCTCTGCGATATCGGACACCATGTCGTTGGTAAAACAGAGTACTTTGGTGTTTTTGTTGAAAAAAGTGTTTTATCTTATTCACAGCTCCGTCACCCACTATCAGCGTTTGAGGCCCATTGGTTAGCTCTTTCTGCGGCCTTTTAGTTTTTGATTTAGCCACATACCTTTCTCTGGTGCTGGAAGATGACCTGTGGCAGTGCAGTGCAGGCCACTCAGTTTCATCACGAGTCTCCGGGTGCTGGGTTCTGCCTGTTAACCATCTTCCCATATCTAAAGGAAGCGATGATTTATTCTTTGGCTTTGCACTAAGAGAGTTCCAGGGAGGACTATTTAATATTAGCACTTAGCACTGTACAGAAATCACCTGAGAAGCTATTTAGTCACAGACGTTAACAGCTAGCATGCTAACATTAGCGCTGGCCGCTAATGTTAGCATTCAAAGTAAACACACAACTTCCGCCTCCATACATTAATATTTCATCTTTCTCTCACATCACAACACTGTCTTAGACAACTTATTGATTATTTCTGTCATTCAACAATACATACCTGTGTAGAAATTAATACATATACAACACATCAGTGACGTTTCAATATTTTTGCGGCATACTAGTTGTCTTAACCTCTGACTTCTTCTGTGGCTGGAAGAACAGTCACTGCATGTAAGATGCTACACTGGAGAGTGTCCGCGCCCTCTTGTGGTCATTCTCCTGTAATTACACAGACTTAGTTTTAACTGACTGCCAAAGGAACAGATTGATAAATAATCATGTTGTTTAAGTGATTTGAGTTTTGGAATGGGTATAAAATGGGTATTTTGTGTCAGTGTCTTCAGTGTTACTCTAAACATTCTGTAGAAAACCTAAAACTTTATTAACCAGTCTGTGGAAAACCTAAAAGGGCCACATGTAAAATTGCTAATAAATGCAATGAACAAAACCAGTTCTGTATTAGTTTTCCTTCTTCCCTCTTTGGCCTGGTCTTGAACTTTGATTGATTTTTCATCCCTTCCCCTTTCTCCTACTTTCTTAGGTGCTTCAGCATGATTTATGTCATTAACTGTTTTCGGATATCATATGACTTTATAATATATTTGAAGTTACTAGAAATGTTCTGTGTCCCAATAGTTTGTTTCTCAGCATCAGTTTTTTACGCATATTGATATGATGCATTTCTACCCTCCCATTAGTACAGTGATAAAATACCACGAGCCCACTCTGATATAAAACTTGTAATTTACCTCAGGCTAAAGTCTATTCTGATAAATACATTGCAGGATAAAACAGAAAAACACACTGAAGGAATAGAAGGACTATATATATTATATTGTTAATGTACACACACAGTCCTCCACCTTTTTTGTCAGCACGGTAAGATGTTAGCCTGTCCAGCTGGGTTGCCAAGTTTCAGTAGTTCTCAGTAGTTTTCAGTAGTTGCAACTGTAAGTAATCCAACTTATTGTTCACGGAGCGAGTAAGATTGATGGGATGGTGGGCCTGTTTGGGTTAGCCTTCTTCTGTGATCAAAAGCTCACAGTCTTCCACAGTTCTTTCAAGATTTGTGCTTACAGTAGTCCCAGCAGCAGGTGACTGTATCAGTGTTGTTTGGCATCATGCTAATATTTACGATAAAAGACACCGCTGCCTCATCTATCTATCTATCTATCTAACTATCTATCTATCTATCTATCTATCTATCTATCTATCTATCTATCTATCTATCGTTGATTTTTTCATTTGACCTTCCTTTCCTTTTCCCCGTCCTCGATGGATACAAAAAAGAATTTGGCAACATTTATCTTGCAAAATGCCGTCAAGCTTTCCATACTAATGAAAGTTTTTATGTCATTTCTTCAGAATTCACTCAGGCAGCTTTTCTCCCCCTCTCTAATCCTTCCTTCCTTCCTCCCCCTCTCTGGGGCCAATACACATATTACACTGATTTCTACAGAAATCTACAAACTGAAGGAGAACTCCTTCCAACATAAACTCCCACAACTTGATAAATCCCTTTTGTCACTGCTCAGTGTGAGCAATGCCTAAACATGTGTTTTAGCTCTTAAACCAGAACACAGTTGAACATGGAAGGAGTCTTTAAAGATTTGGTTTTGGGTACTTTTGCCTTTATTGGACATTAGTTGGCAACGATGCCAACAGGAAACAAGGGGTGAGAGAAATGGTTATTGATAGAGATTTGAATTATGCAGCCCATACATCAATGGAGAGAGTAGACAGGAGTCCAGGATGTCTTGTATTGAAAAGGTTTATTTACTTGATCAAGGAGAAGTGAACAAATGATCAGTACACGTTATGTTCTGATGTTTCCTTCAATTCTGAAGTTTCTCTCCTCCGGGGATAGACTTTAAACCACACAGATAATGCCCAAGGTCGAGCCATGCCTAAATATGGGCAGATCCAACACATCTACAATATACAGAATTTAATCTACTGGTCTATAGACAAAGCATTGCGTAGACCTCACTCAGGACCTTTGTCCTCCATCCAACACTATATCAAACTTCTGACTCCATTTGCCTCTACCCCATTCAGGGAAAACAGTCAAACACATATCTGACTTCAGCTGCTATAGCAACACTATCACAATGCCTCCTGTTTTCCCCAAAAGGAGCAGACTCACTGCTCACCACTATCTCAAGGGGAGACAGTGTCTAAACATATCATTTGGTGAGGCAAATCGCAAAGCCTAGTTTGACCTAGTGCATATTAATGATGGAAAATTCCCTAACAGTTATGACACGCAACAATGGTCCCTTGCCAGACTCCAACCAGGGCTGCTGCGGAGAAGTAGCATGGGCAGTAACCACTTCCGAGGTGCTTCAAGAAACTAGAACTTTATTACACATTTACAATTACTCAGAATTTAGAGGGAGCAAATATAGTCTATATTTGTTTTAGAAGCTGTGATCAAAAGCTGTAGTGATTTTTTATTGATTAATCTGTAGACAGAAAATTCTTATAATTGAAATTGTTCAAAAAATCGAATCATTACTTTGTCTCAGCAACTTAAATGTGAGCAATTGACATTTAGACAGAAACAGAGAGGGAAATCCTGGCTTTCAACTCCTTATTCTCAGCAGAGATTTAAAAAAAGGCAGATTAATTAAAAATAACTGTAAGGGAGATGAATATGGGATGATTGTGACCCAAGCAGCTGGAACGTCTCTTGCCTGGCAAACTGGGAATCCACATTTGCAAATGTTATTGTAATAAAACTCTGGAAGACAACCTGCTCTCAGTGAATATATCTTTAAATTTTCATGACACAAGTATTTCCATGTGATGCTACTTTCTACATCTCAGAGGGAAATGTTGTACTTTCTACTCCACTACATTTATTTAACAGCTTTAGTTACTTTTCAGATGAAGATTTGACTCAATGGATAATATAACAAGCTTTTAAAATACAACACATTGTTAAAGATGAAACCAGTGGTTTCCGACCTTTTTGTCTTTTGACGTCTTACAAAAAACATTTCAGATGTCTAGTATTAATAATCTAATGATGTCATATATAATAATATATCAGTCAGAGGGACCAAACCACTACTTTTACTGTTATACAAACTTATGCAAACTTAGTGATGGATTTCAGACAGCAAGTGCAATCCAATCCTCAGGTTGAATATAGTTAAGTTAATTAAATGAACTAAAATATCATTACATTACTCGTTTGTGAAAAGATTAAATCTTTTTTTTAAATCCTCTTAGAGCCAGAAACAACTCTGATTATCAGATTTCCTCTCAAATACAAGTTAAATGCCAACTCTGATTCTCTCTCACTGACACACACAAAAAAGGAAAAAGAAAAGTTTTACAGTGATAAAGGTATCTATCATTTCTGCAGGCTCTGCCTCCTCTTCCTCCTCCTCCTCCTCCTCCTCCTGCATCTTAAGCTGCCTAAATGACGAAGGGACTCAGATGCAGACGGAGCAGATGCAGTGCAGCAGATGTGTAAGTGACTTTGAATGATTCTTTACTTTCTTGGTCTATTCTGTACACTTATATTTTTTCCGGTCTGTCCACCACGAAGAGGAATCTTTCCTCTGAGATTTCTTACATTTTTTCATTTTCAAAGGGAGTCTGTCTTTATTTGAATTAAGAGTTTAAGGACAAAGGATGTTATATTGTTGTACATGTCCTGTGGCAGGTTTGTGAGTTGTAATATTAGGCTTTAAAGATAAAACGGACTACTTTGAACTGATGGAAATAGCAACATGTTCATAACAGTTCAATCTTTTTTATGGGATGAACTTTAACTCAGCAGTCACCTTCACATCTGCAGATGACTTCTTATTAATTTATTTCACACACATTAGTGCTGGAGCCAAACTGATCATTTCCCTCTTTTTACCAGCTGCTCTTCATCTGTTCCCCATCGTTTTGTGGTGTGTGACTGAAATGACATTTATAGAATTACTAACGTATACGTCATGTCGATGTTTTCTAAGAGATGGGGTTGCTTTCTGTAGCTGGAGCTGTTCTGCACTCAGGTTATCACACTTTCAAACAGCTGTGAAAATCAGTTTACTAAACTTATGTAGTTAAATACAGTTTTGAGATTCTTAATTCTACTTTATCTGATGCAACTTTGTTGTGAAATGTTGAAGCATTTAGTGAAATATTGTGACAATAGTCCGACTCAGGTTCAGGTTTATTTATTTCTCCACAGGGACAATGTACATCATTATACATTTTCAGAGAACTAAAAACGTAAATGTACCCAATTGCAGCCAAGGGCTGATTTTCATAATTCCTAACATTAACTACATTACACATAATAAATACGATGCAATTACAATAAATATTCACAACAGTCATAGCGTCACAGCGACACATTAAAATAGTATTGTACACTTCATGTTGCTTTGGTACATTGTGCTTGTTTAAGCTTTATACTGTTTCTAAGTGCAGCTGAGTGGTGATCAGAGGGGAAAGGGGACTGCTTGGTGTGTAGATGGAGTGTGAGATTGCAGCAATGCAGAATCCGGTACATACTGTAGGTGTTATTGTGGTTTTGATTGATCATAATGAATGACAGTGGTAGATATATGGACATTTAAGGGGTTAAAGTGTTGTAGTTCTGATTTCCAAGTGCTGTCAGTTACGTAGTAAAGTACACGATAAAAGAAAAAGGTATAGTGACAGAAAGGAGAAAAGTAATAATTATAATAAAATAAAATAAATAAAGAATAATAAGTAAGATAAAAAAAAATTAAAAAACTCTGTGCAAGTCCCAGAGCTGCGGAGAGCAAGCAGCAGGTGAGCCAGCTGTTAGTCAATGCCCACACAGCAGATATCAAAGCTACTATCAGTGTTCAAGTCTAATAAACTAAGCAATCATTTTTCATTTTCTGAGACCTGACTTGTTAAAAACCATGATTGAATCAGTATTTCTAGACATAAGTTGAGGCTTTTTGTTCATCTAGTGGCCATCGGTGGCACGTTAAAGGTGTAATGTGTAAGAATTGGCCACCTAATAGAAACAAACCAGGTTTTTAATGTGGTTTTCATGTGTTCATGTTTAAAACAAAGTGTACTGCTGAATGTCCTACTTTTTAATTTACTCTTTAATTTATTTATATTTGTGAGTCTACTGTTTGCTGTAGATCTTATTGTGTTTTTTGGACTGTTAACAAACTTTACAACTTTACAAAATTGCGATTTCAAAGCAAAAACAGTAGTGGAAATGTTAAAGCACTCAATCACAAGAAAAGGCCACCAATAGACATTCTTCACTCATTTGGTTCTTTAATTAGCAGGACATGCTTATAGTTTATTATTGGTTTTCTTTTTCCTACCTATATTAATTGATAATAATTATTATTTATCTCATTTTACATGTTCAAAATGAATCTAAATCTAATGGAAAGGGTTTAACAGGCTTCTTTACTTTGAATTTTTTTATGGACATATTTATTTTATAACTTATTTGCATTATTGTAGGGTTTAATTGTTAACTGTTTTGTGTTGTTTATATGTCCCATGCTTTGCACTTACTCATTCATTCATGTATAAATAACAATCATGTACGGTGGCTGAGAAGGGTCATTGGAATCGCAAAGTTCATCACAATGCAAATGTTGTGGGATTTTTTTTGTAAAGAGAGGACTCAACAACAAAGACAGAGATCTTAACAGGCAGGTGAAAATATAGTTTTTTATAAAATTGTTTATTAATGTCACTATGTGACTGTACTTTTCAATGTATTATATTTATATAGTCTGCCATTTAGCGTCAGGTTAGATATGAAGCTAATTATAAACTTGAGCATTAACTTACTTTGTGGGTAACAATAGTCATTTGGATGAATGTAAATGTAAAGTTGTTTGGTGGTCAGGGACGTTTGAGAAGCAGTACTTTCCTCTCTTTGCTTCATCATGTTCTGTCCAGTTTGTGACGTGAACCTTCAAACCGTCGGTAGAAATGTTAGGTTTCTAAGCAGTGAGGGTACATTTTATTCTGACATTTAGTAAAGTTAATAATCATGATGGATGTTATTTTCAGAATATATACTGTTAGTTAATCATGAGTATATCACTTCATGTATGGTGAAATCCATAACAATAGGCATATTGAATGCAATGACTGTAATACAGTATCAAAACTAGACAAAAGGAAAAACCCAAATTACTCTTCAAAATAAAATCCCTTAATATAAAGTGGCATATTTCACAAATTCCAACACGTGTCAGCCATCACACCCTCCTTGGGTGGAGTGCTATAATGATGCTATTTTCAACATAAATACAAATTCCCATGAAACTTCCCAGGAACTTTAAAAAAACATGGCATACTATATAAATATAAGACACTGAAAAGTACAGTCACATAGCGACATAATAAATAATGATTTTATAAAAAGGTTTCACTTACTTTTTCGTTTTTCTTCTTCTTTGACAAAAAAACCCTGCCTGTCCATCAGCAATATTAGTCCCCAGCAACCCAAACCAATTGTAGACCTCTTGCTTCCATTGTGTTTTTTTTATTTGCTTTGTGGTGTTCAGAGCCGGTTCAGACCTCCATGGGGCCCTAGGCAAAATTCTGCTAAGGGGCCCTCTTAACTGAACAGTCGCAGGTCGCTGAACGACCTGACACCCAGTGCTTCCACTCATCCCCCCTTTCAACATATTGCACTAGTGTCGCCACCTGTTAGTCTAATTCAAAATAAATACAGACCAAATCAGATCGAACTAAATGTGTAACAAATTACTCACCATTAAAAGTGCCCCTTTCTGGATGCAAAATCATCAATAATGTCATCATATGATATTTGCTTCCCCACATCATGGTTGATGCTCATGATGGTCAAACCACTCAGACATTCCTGGGACATGGAAGATCCATACTGTACTACTGGACCTGTGCTGCTGCTTGTACTTGCTGAGGCGGCTGCATATGATTGCTCTGTGCTGGTTGAAGGTGGCTCATCTGTGCCTGTCTTATCTGGTTCTGTCCCTCCACTGGCTGACTGACTGGACTCTGTGCTGCTTGTTAGGAACTTAAGCATAGCACCTGTAGAATATAGATCAGGTTACTATTAATTCAGTTCCATCAAATTGACTGCACTTGTTTTACCATATACTTAAAATGCAGGTGATTTAGATTATTATTTAGCCTATTTAGCACCATTGTCATAATATTTCACAAGTTTTATTTATTCACTAATATATCTGTATCTATATGTGCATGTGGGCTCTCCAAGTAAACAAAATTCAATCTGAGTAAATATTTATCCATGACTTTCCATTTTGTATTAGTGCAGTTGTAACTACACTCAGAGAGATTGATATAACACATTACAGAAGCCAGCAAGACGTCCGCTGTTCACCCAGGGCTCACCGCCCCGTTATGTAGGTCAGACACGGACTAGCCCCATCCCTCCCACTCTCCCACCCGGAGAGGAGAGTTACCTGACTGCTGTTCCCGCTGTTCATTTTCATGCACTTTCTTTTTTCTCTTTTCACTCCCCGAGGGATAACTCCGCTTCATCTTGCTGATGCCGTTGATGCACATGCATGCACTGGCAATCTGACGTGCGCGAGCAGCGCGACGGACGGTCACTTCGTCAGGTTTTTTTTTTTTTTCCCCCACGGGGCCTCTATGAGTTTGCGGGGCCCTACGCAACGTGCGTAGTATGCGTATTGGGTGAACCGGTACTGGTGGTGTTTATATTGTGATGACCTTTCTCAGCCACTGTGATCATTTGGCTGAACAGGTCTGTTGAAACGATGGCAGTCTGCCCATTGACCACTGATAGAGGAGATCTGTTGTTATGTTGAGTCATGGCTCACTATTTCAAACACTGTTCATTCTATTCAAGACATGACATTAACCCTCCTGTTGTCCTAGAGTCAAGGGAGGAAGGAAGGGAGGGAGGGAGGAAGGAAGAAGGAAGGAAAGGAGGGAGGAAAGGAAAGAAGGAAGGAAAGGAGGAAGGAAAGGAGGGAGGGAGGAAGGAAAGAAGGAAGCAGGAAGAAGGGAGGAAAGTAAAAGAAGGAAGGTAGGAAAGAAGGACAGAGGAAAGAAAGAGAGAAGGAGGGAGGGAGGAAAGAAGGAAAGGAGGAAGGAATAACAGAGGAAGGGAGAGAAGGAAGGAAGGAAGGGAGGAAAGGAAAGGAAAGAAGGGAGAAGGAAAGAAGGAGGGAAGAAAGGGGGATGGAGGAAGTACAGGCGGAAGGAAGGATGGGAGGAAAGAAGAATTAGATGGGGTCAATTTGACCCGGGAGGACAACACAAGGGTTAAATTACAGCAAGTGTTACACTGTGATTGGATTGCCAGCTCTTTCATCCTCCAAAATGGCTGGTACATCTCAGTGGCTTTCACTGGATCACGTTAGAGTTAACAATTAAAGCAAATAAATAATTTAATGTTACTGTTTTTTTTTATGAAAACAAAACAGAACTGCAAAGTTTCACCATAGTAGGATTTGTGAATTTGTAGGCCAGGCAGACCCGGGCTAGCTGCTGATGCTACTTCAGTAGACATCTCAGCAACACAATACATATGGATCTTTGACATAAACTCAAAAGTGTTATTTCTTCACATTATGTTGATAATTTTATTTAATATGGGAATGTTTTAAACTAGAATTCTGGCCAATTTTCTTTAACAAATTATATTTGAGGGACATTAGCCTCTACTGCTTAGACACAAACTTTATTAGTCTCTCTGTATTAATGTCATGCTCCTTATGTCTTCTCTATTCTTAGATGTGAGTGGTGAAGCTGACTACAATTCTACAGTGTGACAACAAAGCTCCAACTAACTCCATTGTATTTGTATTACAGGAAGAGAGAAACTCATGAGCCATTTCACTATGAAGGGAAGAACAGTTCTTCTCTTCAGCCTCATAGCGGCGTATCTCTGTGGCACTGTTGCTCAAACAACAGGTGGGTAATTAAATGGAAATTGTGATGTTTCCCTAAGAGAGATCCAGTTTATTGACCTGATTTACAACAATAATAAAAAATTGTTGGATTGTCTTTTTTGGTAAATGATGATTGTTTTTGTTTTTTTCATTTCAACATCACATTCACAATTACAGATTTGAAAGAATTTCAAAATGTAACTGCCCTGCAGACATCACGAATGGTGAAAGCTATCGATTAAAAAAAATGTTTAATTCGTACTCCACAGGGAACTTTGATTCTGTAATCTTACTCCCAGAATATGTATTCTCTGGGAATGCAATGTTGACTTTATTTGTCCTCTTTCCAGACTGTAAAAATGTCACCATGGCTGACATTGTCTTCCTGGTCGATGGCTCCAGCAGCATTCCCCCCCATGGCTTCGAGGACATCAAGCGTTTCCTGCGTACATTTATTGAGTCAGTAGACATCGGCCGCAACAAAGTTCGGGTTGGCTTGGCGCAGTACAGTGATGAACCTTTTCAGGAGTTCCAGCTGAAGGATCACATGGACAAGAGGTCCCTGCTGGCTGCACTGGAAGGATTATCTCAACGACAAGGAGGCACGAAAACAGGCAAGGCCATCACCTTCCTCCATAATGAGTACTTCACCAAAGAGGCCGGCAGCCGAGCCAGCGAACAGGTGCCTCAGATCGCTGTTGTCATCACAGATGGGAAGTCCAGTGATGATGTGACAAAGCCTGCTCAGAGCCTAAGAGAGAAGAAGGGAGTCATTGTGTTTGGCATCGGGGTGGGACAAGCAGACGAGGAAGAGCTTAAGTCTGTTGCCAGCCGGCCCCCACATCGCTTCCTCCTCACCATTGATAGTTTTGGGGCTCTGCAGCATGCAACAGAGGATCTTTTGAAAACTGTTTGTGTCTCCATGGTGGATAAGAGGCAAGGTAAGGCAAAGCATTGCAGCCCACAGTCACAAAACAGGCTTCAATGTAATTCTTTGCTGCAGTTGTGCACCGTCAGTCTTTCGCTTAATGTGGACTGTTTGTTATTGTTTATAACCAGGTCTCCACTATACGACTATAATACTATAGTTTTTTTTCTGTTTTGTTCTTTGTCTTTTTGCAGATTTGGTTGACAGGATTTCAGATATTTTCTTCTTGGTGGACAGTGGTATAAGTCAACAACAGTTCAACCTGTTCAGGACAGAACTTAACAAGTTGATCAATCAGCTTAACATTGGAGCATCCAACAACCGTATCGGGTTGGCCCAGTATGGTCAAAATATTAGGGTTGAATTCCTTCTCAACGCCCATCAAACCAAACAGGAGACCCAGGCTAGTGTCAAGCGTTTCCGTCTGCGCCCACCACAACCCAACGAACCACGAAACCTTGGCGGTGCTTTGGAGTACGCCAGAACTAACTTTTTCACTAGTGATGCAGGGGGCCGTGCTGAGCAAGGCTTCAGACAGTTCTTGGTCGTTGTGAGTGGACAAGCCTCAAGTGACAGTGTGTCTACAGAAGTTCATAGTATCAGAAAATCAGGGGTTACTATTGTTGGGATGAGCGCAGGTGCACCGATGGATTCAGTACGCTTGTTGAGTGATCAGGATGTGTTTGATTCTCCAAGAGTAACTCTTCTGAAGGACCTCTTCATAACTGAGAAAGAGGACAACATTACTGAAGGTGAGAAACCTTTTGTTATTATCTGTTTCACTTGATCAGCTACTATAGAACTAACTAAATAATATATCTGGGCTGCAACCAACAATGATTTCTTATTGATAAGTTGATAAAAGTCTATAAAACAGAAAATTGTCCAAAGATGCAACCTAAAATGACTTGATCGGTCTCAAAGCTTTAGATTGAGGGTTTTAGCATTTGTCGTAAATAACAAAATACTCAAAAATACAAAATTTACAATCAAAATCACAGTGATTCATTTTCTGTTGTTTGACTAATTGATTCATCCACTAATAGTTGCTGTTCTAAATAACATTAATATATTTCAAGTGGGTCGGGTCGTTTTTGTCTGAATTGTTGCCTTAGACTTTAAAAAATGTATTTTCTTGCACTTTATCAACAGTCTATCTGAAAATGCATATATGTGAAAAATGACACCACCAGAACTTTCCATCTTTTTCAACACAAAGGAGAGTGATTCTCATATTTACTTTTATGATATATTTCTTACTGACAGAACAGCATATCATCATACATTACAAAGTAAGGCAGATGTAATATGTACGTAGATATGGGCTGACGTGGTTATCACCATAGTGTTATTGTAGCCAAGCAGCCAAAATTGAAACAGAGAACTGCAGGATCATTCTCTGGCAGTTAGTGAATGCTGTTGAAAAAAGTGTTAAATATGAAAATTAAAAATCATCACCATTTAACAACTTTTATGCCGGTTTTTAACCTAGCCACTTTTACAAATGCAAATAAACACAATCATGCTCACTTGGTCAGCCTGTTACATATTTGTAGACCTATAAGCATTACTTAATGAATACTGTTATTTCACAGTATGTTTAATCTTTTTTTGAAGGTTCAAATAGTGGTGGCTCAAGTTAACTAATTACATTTTTTTCTTTCACAGAATGCAAAGTAGTCAATAAGGTGGACATTGTGTTCATTGTTGATGAGTCGGATAGCATTGGACAAGCCAATTTCGGGCTGGTACGCTATTTCCTACATTCGATTGTAAGCAGCCTGGATGTCAGTCAGACTACAGTCAGAGTCGGCATTGTTACATACAACGACAACCCTACAGCACAGGCCTACCTTGACACCTTCAATGACAAGAACGATACCCGACAGTTCATCAAGATCCTGCCTTACACTGGTGGTGGAACAAACACCGGAAAGGCCCTAGACTTCACCCGCAATGAAATCTTTAATGAGAAAAAAGGCAGCAGGAAGGATGTCCAGAAGGTGGCAGTGGTTATTACAGACGGTGAATCCCAGGACGATGTTAGCGAAGCTGCAGTCCGTCTTCGTCGGAAGGGCATCACAGTTTTCGCTATAGGAATCAAAGATGCTAGCATCAGCCAACTGGAACAGATAGCATCTTATCCGCCCAATAAGCATGTTTTTACTGTGGACAGTTTCACCCAACTGAAGCCCATGAAGACGATCCTTCAGAAAATCCTGTGCAATAACATCAACGAACAAGCCGTCATAGACAACAAAAGAACGTCAGATGCCAAAGACGGTTTGAGCCAATTTTTTTGATGATTGTCAAAATTTAAAGATTGTATCAGTATTGTAGATCTACCTCACAAATGGAAGCATTAGCATTTCATTAACATGTCCCAATGTCACTTAGACTTTGTGAAAAGAACTGACTCTTACATTTGTTTTTCCTCATTAGCTTGTGTACCAAAGGATGAAGCAGACTTCTTCTTCCTGATAGATGTATCAGGAAGCATTGACAGCACAGGCTTGACTGAAATGAAGAGGTTCATTATCGAATTTTTGCATACCTTCCGTGTTGGGCCACGACATGTCCGCATTGGGCTTATGAAATACTCAGATTCACCAATTTTGGAATTTGACCTCACAGCTTATGCAAATGCAAAGGATGTGGAAAAAGCTGTGATGGCCATTGAAAAAGTAGGACTTAATACATATACAGGGAAAGCACTGTCTGAAATGGAACCGTACTTCAAGCGTGCGAAATCCAGTCGCCCCAAAGTCCCAAAGTACCTGATTGTCATCACTGATGGAAAAGCCACTGATCAAGTCATGGAACCTGCAAAAACATTGAGGGATCACGATGTCAATATCTATGCCATCGGGGTGAAAGGTGCAGTCAAGGCTGAACTGGTTGAGATTGCCGGCGACAACAAGAGGACTTTCTCTGTCAATGATTTTGATTCCTTGAAGAACCTCCACAAACAACTCATCACTGACATCTGTATTCCTGATGGTAAGAAAATCACTGGACTTCAAAATCTAGCATGTAGAGAGATTATGTGAAACTGGAACTCCCTGGTTCTGTTCTAGAAATAAAACTCATTCAAAATCACAAAATATCCACCCTGGGAATGGAACCTTACTCAAGTATGTTGTGTTGTGTACTTCATATATTCAGCCATGGACTAAATAACAATCAAATTTAGCACCATAAACCCACGCACCCTTGTGGGTTAAATTCCACAGCTTAACGGACGCACCAAATCTATGGGCAAGTTAAGCATAGGATTTAATTAATGAGACCATTTCTCTCTTGAAGCAACACAGAGAGACTGATATACACTTTTCTAACTAGCAGACTAGACTATTGTGACACTCTCCTTCATGGTCTACCAAAGAATACGATAAATCAGCTACAATAAATTCAAAGTTAGTTTTTTCTATAGTTGTGTTATTCAATTTTCATTTTTGGTTTTAGTTATTATGGTGTGCATTAGTGTCTGAAACTATATTTAAAATCATGTTTTGTCAATTACTTGTAAAACACTTTTAATTGCATTTAATTGATTGAAAGGTGCCATATAAATAAAGTTTAATTGATTTATTAGTTAGTATTCTGTCAGCTGGGGGTGAAGGTGGTGGCCTAACCTCCAGCCAATTAGAGTAGATGGTCATTAATAATGAAGATTTTATGTAGACGGCCTGCTGGAGGACAAAGGAATCTGGGCTGCAAGAAAAGATGACTTGATGAATAAAATGTCAGAAGTATGTTTTAAAATAGACCCAGTAATCATAAAAAATGTCAAAAAAGGCCATAATACCAGATATATAAGCAAACACCTCCAAATATAGGAATACCATACTAACATTTATCTTTTCTGTGTCCACAGTTTGCAAAAACGTATCAGGTGATGTGATTTTCTTAGTTGACGGCTCCGAGAGCATCTCTGAGGAGGATTTTCAGAAAATTAAAGATTTCGTGAAATCTATCATCAGCAAGACTACCATCAGTAAAGATGGGGTGCATGTGGGGATCATGCAGTACAGCACCGAATACAAACTAGAGTTCTCCCTCAACAAACACTACAACATAGATGAAATGTTCAGAGACATCGATATCATGCAGCAGATAAGTCAAGGCACAAGCACTGGCAAAGCCATCAGTGCTGTGTCGGAGTATTTTAATAGAAATAATGGAGGGCGTCCTGAGCTGCAGCAGAAGCTGGTGGTGTTAACAGACGGCAAGTCCAAAGACGACGTCAGTGTCC
This sequence comes from Scomber japonicus, assembly GCF_027409825.1. Taxonomy (NCBI): domain Eukaryota; kingdom Metazoa; phylum Chordata; class Actinopteri; order Scombriformes; family Scombridae; genus Scomber; species Scomber japonicus. Next base: position 34,048,486 of record NC_070587.1, on the reverse strand, counting down.
CTGCTGCTGCTCTGAGGGAGAAGGGAGTAACCATCTATGCCATAGGAGTGGCCGACGCCAATGCTGTTGAGCTGGAGATTATCAGCGGGTCAAAACAAAGGGTTTATTTTGATAAGGACTTTGATGCTCTGAAGTCGTGGGAGAGTCAGGTGGTTGTGGAACTGTGCAAGGCAGGTGAGAGTCCAGGAATGTCCCTAAACAGCACTTTTGGGTAATAATAGTAGTACATCTTAATTCAGTGTTTTTATTTTATTTGTAAGGAACCATGTACAGGGTTTAACATAAATATTACCATTTGATGTACTGTACCAGAGTTAGCTCATTTGCATCTGCAGTCCATTCAGCATGTCACAGTTTAAGTTACACACAGTAGGACATCACATACACCCAGTGTACATGTCATGATTATGATTATTTATGTACATGAGAGGATCATGAGATCAAGTGGAGAGTCAGTGGTTACAAAGCTGACTTCTTAATTAGATTTTTAAAGTGGTGACAGAGCTGCAGCTGTTCAATAGGGATGGGCGATACCAAACTTTTTCAATTCTCTACAATACTTTCTGTTACAATGTTAACGATATCGATACTGTATTACTCTTAAATGGATATTCAAATCATATGACATATGCTGGCCATTAATAATGAATTTATTAAAATTAGGCCTAATATCTAATAACTGCTATCCATACCTGGATCTAGTTTTAATCTACAGATGAAAAGAAGCACCGCACCACGCTCATTTCCTTTCTAATATTCTCAGTCTCTCTCTTATATGTTTTTTTGATGTGGAAGTGCAAGCTCAACATGCCAGTTTATGTCAGTGCAGTTTGGATGCAAACATTACACAAAAGTACTGAAAATGTTAGGAAGTGATGCAACCAGTTTTTTATACAAGATATTAATATTGATTTAAAAAAAAAAAAAGTGAGTGAGTAGCTTGTGTGTATCGAAGTATTGACCCACCCCTGGGCGCTTTCACTGAGAATGCTTACTGGCCGAATGCATTGTGACAAAATGGTACAATCCAATCTCTGAGTTGTATTTATTTTAACCTTAATTTACATGCAAATAAAACGATTCAATACTGGATTCAATAAATGCTACTGAACCCCATCCCTATTTCAATTTGCTGTTTTTTTCTGTGTCATGAGAGGATGATGAAAACTAATTAGCTCTTAATTTTGCCTGCTAATCCTGCTTCACTCTTTGTCCTTTTTTTTTCTTCCACCAGACTGTAAGAAGACAAGAAATGCAGATGTTATTTTCCTGGTGGACGGCTCGGCAAACAAAAATTTAAATATGTTCAAAAGCATTCACAGGTTTATGGAGACAATAGTGGACCTTACTGAAGTTGGCAAGGACTGGGCTCGTTTTGGGGTCATTCTCTACGCCGATAATGCTGAGTCTGTTTTTACTCTTGACAAGTATAACAACAAACGGGACGTGATTGAAGCAATACATGCCATAAAGCCACTCAGAGGAAACACCAACACTGCCAAGGCGATGGAATACTCATTAGAATATTTTAATGATGCACACGGTGGCCGGCCTACAAAAAATATACATCAGATTCTCATGGTGATCACAGACAGGGATGCCTCTGATCATTATCACCTGGAGAGGGCATCTAAAGCACTCAAAGAAAATAGAGTCATTGTCTTCAGTATCGGAGTGGAACCTGCAAATAGAGATCAGCTGAAAATCATGGCTGATGGTGACGAATCCAGAGTTTTCTACGCAAATAATTATGATGCCCTGGAAATTCTCCGCAAGACTGTGTCCCCTGTCTGGTGCACATTTACTCCGGAAGGTAAGACTTCTAATGTCACAACTGTGGTGCTGATACATACAAGAGTTAAATGTTAAGTTTGGGTCAAAAGGCGTACCACATCTTTGTATCAAAATTAATTCAGTCACAAGTTAAATTCCTTATACTTGGTGGTTTCTGACCATGCTGACAATTTAGATTTGAATTGCTTTTTGTGTGAATTGCCAACTTGTTGAGCACGACTTGTTATGTGTCATTGGAATCTCATATTAACCCTCCTGTTGTCCTCGAGTCAAGGAAGGGAGGAAGAAGGAAGGAAGGGAGGGAGGGAGGGAGGAAGGAAGGAAGGGAGGGAGGAAGGAAGGACGGAGGGAAGGAAAAAGGGGAGGATGGAAGCAAGGAAGGGAGAAAGGAAGAAGGGAGGAAGAAGGAAGGAAAGGAGGAAGAAGGAAGGTAAGGATGGAGGAAGGAAGGAGGGAAGGAAAAAGGAGAGGAAGGAAGGAAGGAAGGAAGGAAGGGAGAAAGAAGGAAGGGAGGAAGAAGGAAAGAAAGGGGGAAGAAGGAAAGAAAGGAGGGAGGAAGGAAGGAGGGAAGGAAGGAAGGGAGGAAAGAAGGAAGGAGGGAGAAAGGGAGGAAGTAAGGAAAGAAGGACAGAGGAAAGAAGGAAGGTAGGGTGGAGGAAAGAAAGAGAGAAGGAGGGAGGGAGGAAGGAAGGAAGGAAGGAAAGGAAGGAAGGAGGGAAGGAAAGGAAAGAAGGAACAGTCAAAAAAGACAGGGTCAATTTGACCCGGGAGGACGATACAAAGGTTAATAATTTTAGCAATCCTTGTACTCTCACCTTCTTTGTGGAGGTCAGCAGTATACATGTTTGTCCTCACAGCACATCATATGGGACGCAAGTTTTAACAAACTGGATAATGTCCACAGTACATTTCAATACAAAATGCTATACTGAACAGGAATGAATGAAAGATGCTGTTTTTAAACTTTGATGTAAAAGTGAAGTAATTGAACCCACAAGCTTACATATATCCATGTATCTCAGTCCTATATCAAAGCAAAACTATTAGTTCTAAGTGAATTATAGACATATCAGGCACAAATTGAATGAAGTGCAGTTATCCAGGGTGTGGATTACTAAACAATCAAATACATTCAATAAATTGATGGAATTATTGGTGATTCGGTGGTACAAATGACTAAATTAAGCAAACAA
>NC_070587.1:33735499-33742999 GCF_027409825.1 Scomber japonicus | reverse complement strand
GGGAGGGAAGGAAGGAGGGAGGGAAGGAAGGAAGGAGGCATGGAAGGAAAGGAAGGAAGGAAGGAGGGAGGGAAGGATGGAGGGAGGGAGGGAGGGAAGGAAGGAGGGAGGGAGGGAGGGAAGGAAAGGAAGGATGGATGTAGGCATGGGATGATAACTGTGTTCAAGGTATACCGCGATTTGAAAAAGCCACGATAACCGAAACCGCCAAATTTTCTGTCATACCGTTCCTGAGGTATGAGCTGTTTTTAGTCTGGTCATATAAATCCTTCCTTCCTTCCTTCCTTCCTTTTGTCTTTCCTTCCCTCCTTCCTTTCCTTCCTAATCCCTTTTCCCTCCTTCCTTTCCTTCCTTCCCTCCTTCCTTTCCTTCCTAATCCCTTTTCCCTCCTTTCCTTCCTTCCTTCCTTCCTTCCTTTTGTCTTTCCTTCCCTCCTTCCTTTCCTTCCTCATACCGTTCTTGAGGTATGAGCTGTTTTTAGTCTGGTCAAAGACAGGAAGTGCTGGTCAAAGACAGGAAGTGCTGGTCAGAAACCCCTCAGGTGGAGCAGTTACAGCGTAGAGTATCACGACCTCTCACACTGTCATTACAGATTCAGGTTAAATGAACATGTCTGTCTTTCTTTTTCTTCCTTTTAGGAACATTTTAGAGCTATTGCGCAATACCGCCATACCGTGAAACCGTGATTTTTTTGCTTATGGTTATCATACCGCCAGAATCTCATACCGGCCCATGCCTAGATGGATGGAAGGAGGGAAGGAAGGGATGGAAGGAGGGAGGGAAGGAAGGAAAGGAGAGAGGGAGGGGAGGGAGGGAAGGAAAGGAAGGAGGGAAGGAAGGAAGAAGGGAAGGAAGGATGGAAGAAGGGAAGGGTTAGTAATTGAATGAATTGAACTGAAGACAAAGCTCTTTATTTCATATTTAAGAGGAAGGTTTAAGGTTGGACTTATACAACAGTTCTTATGGTAGATGAGCTGCTACTGCTCTGTGTTATTTATATTAATATAATTATAATATAACATATAGATAGTGTGTTACTGCTCTATGTTATTTATATTTTATATTAATATAATTATAATATAACAGATAGATAGTGTGTTACTGCTTTATGTTATTTATATTATATATTAATATAATTATAATATAACAGATATAGATAGTGTGTTACTGCTTTATGTTATTTATATTATATATTAATATAATTATAATATAACAGATATAGATAGTGTGTTACTGCTCTATGTTATTTATATTAATATAATTATAATATAACAGATAGATAGTGTGTTACTGCTCTATGTTATTTATATTAATATAATTATAATATAACAGATGTATATATAGTGTTACTGCTGGAATGATTCAGTGTCGTTGTCCTCTGTGTCCTGCTAACCTTCCTCCTCGTCTTCCTCTGGCAGGTCATGTGACTTACTGGCATGAAGTCACATGACCTGCCTCCAGTGTTTGTCATGAGATAGACTACACACACACTTAATCCCACCCACACACACACACACACACGGCCTGTCAGATGACTGTTTGCCCCCTCAAGGCAACTGTATCTTTCCTAGGATGGCGAGGGAACTAATCTAACCAGTGAAGGGGGAGGTATGGGAGGGGGGGGGGGGGGGTTATAAAGCCTGTCCATAAATGGTGTGTAGTTAATTATTCACTTTGAACCAGTACATAGGTTCAGATCTATTGATTCTTGGCTTTATTTTACTCTTTACACTTCCTGTTATTGTCCTTTTATTGTCTGCTTTTATGCTTACAGTGAGCTGCTATCTATCTATCCATCTATCTATCTAATTAGAGGCCTTTGCTATCCTAGGAAAACAAAATCCCCCCATTCCCTAGGATGCAGAAACCATTGCAGAGTTAATAGCTCATCTTTATAACATGAAAAACGAGCCGTCGGACTAATGGAAGGTTTTTTTCTCTCTATTGTTTGGAGGCTTTTTCTTTTTTTATTTCCTGCTGAAGCTTCCTCTTCTTCCTCCTTCCTCTCCGGAGGGAAACCATCATCATCATCATCATCGTCATCGTCAGGTAGTTTGAGGTGTTTGTTTAACAGCGGCAGGTCCGGGTCGGTGTAGTGTGTGTTTGCAGGTTGATGTGTGTGATAAGGCTGCAGGCGGAGGAGGATCTACATGTTTTAATATTGACTTATTCACGCTGTTTGCTGAGCGCTCGGTTATAACACGCTCAGATCAGACTGATTGATGTTAAGCGTCACTTTGGTGTTATTTAATCATTTTTTCAGGCTGGTAATGGTTTAACACGGTCCGTTGATGTCAGTTTAATAAATCTATTCTAAATCTAAAGCTCATTATTTTATGGATTATTGGATTTAATAGTTAAATATCAGGTAAAAGTTATTATTTCCCTCCAGTGAAGCTTGTCTTTCTCACAGATGAAGAGTCAACAAATAAAAGTCAGCTAGATGAGCAACGACCCCCCCAAAAAAAAAGCTAAAGTTGAGTTTTAATACGACCAACGTGACGAGTTTCTCTCCTAAAGTCACATTTTTTAAATCAGATGAATTAGTGTGAGAGCAGAATGACTCATCATCAAACAGTAGAAACCACTTTACAAGAAGATAAAGATAAATGATCAATTAACACAGAGCCACTGGATTAAATCTGGATTTATTTGATCCATTAACAGCCTTTTCCAGCCGTTATCACTGTAATATAACTTATTATTATCATCATTTAAACAATATGTCATACTTCAGGACTCTGTTACTATAATACAGAAGCAGCTGTGTGTGTTTTGATTGACTTTCTTTCTCTCAGTGTGTGGTTTATTATTAGGGCCCGAGCGCTGACCACCCCGTTCCCCGCTGCAGCTTTAATTAGGGCCCGAGCGCTGACCAGCGCGAAGCCCTATTGTAATTGCCCGGATTATTATTATTATTCCGTTTTTTATTTTTCTCCCAAAACAACGCTCTTTTTGCCCCCCTGAACGTGCCCCAAAAGTCACCAAAGTTTCCACACAAGCCAGACCCGGCGAAAAATTTGATATTTTATGGTTTGCATGAACGGGCGTGCTTAAATGGCTCTCTAGCGCCACCTGCAAAATCAAGAAAATCGAGCCCCTCGCCACAGATTGACATAGAGCAACGAAACTTGGTACACATGTTCAACATGTCAAGACGCACCAAAAAGTCTCTTGGACACATACCCGAACACCAACAGGAAGTCGGCCATTTTGAATGAAAATATTGATTTTAATGCAAATTGTGGCATCATATTTGAACAAACAACTCCTAGAGTTTTCTTCCCATCCACTTCAAATTCACACAGAGTCATCTTGAGACATTGGAGATGAAAAGTTATCAAAAGCTTTTTCCCACATCATTCCTGGTTGCCGTGGTGACGCGGCGAATTTCGATGCTTCGCCATGAAATTTCAAACCCTCATAACTTGACTCCACATGGTCTCAGCTTTTCCAAATTTCATATGCTTGTTCAGTGTCCTGGTCTGAACACATGTACAGTCTCATATTTAGTGACAGTCATAGCGCCACCTACTGGCAACAGGAAGTCACTTGCGTCATTTGATCATTAAATCTTAAGTATTTCCACCTGAAATTGACTCAGCTGAGACATAAGACCTTGGTGATGCTACATTCTGCAACTCATGACCCATCATCAAATACTGTTGCCATGACAACGCATTCAACGCCATGAAAATACGATTACAGTTTTCAGAGGCAAAGGATGCCTTTACGGTAACGAAACTCAACACACACATCTGGAGTGGGTTCATTTAACATCCTATGTACTTCAATGGGATGGCCGTGACTAAACGGCTCAATAGCGCCCCCTTGAATATTTCAAAATTGAACCTCAGCCTTCCCGATTGACATAGAAGAATGAAATTCGGCAGGTTTATGTATCATCTCCAGACGCACAAAAACGCAATTTAGACCCATACCCTAAGTCCAACAGGAAGTCGGCCATCTTGGGAAAAATGCTCAATTTTGGTGAGTGTTTTGGTCATTTCCACGCATCATACTTGAACAAACTAGTCCTAGAGATTTCATCCCATCCACTTCAAATTCACACAAAATCATCTTGAGACATTGGAGATGAAAAGTTATCAAAAGCTTTTTCGTCCGTCATTCCTGGTTGCCATGGTGACATGGCGAATTTCGATGTCTCGCCATGAAATTTCAAACCCTCATAACTTGACTCCACATGGTCTGAGCTTTTCCAAATTTAATATGCTTGTTCAGCGTCCTGCTCTGAACACATGTACAGTCTCATATTTAGTGACAGTCATAGTGCCACCTACTGGCAACAGGAAGTCACTTGCTTCATTCTTTCACTAATTACTCTCATAATCTTAAGTATTTACACCTGAAATTGACTCAGCTAAGACATAACGCCAGTAATCAAAAGCTTTTTTATGACTTCTTCCTGTTGGGCATGGCTGTGCGGACAATTTCGATGCTTCGCCATGAGGCAGGAAGTCCTTATAACTCCTACAGACATTGTCCTGTCTACACCAAATTCATCATGCATGGAGAGGGTCCCGCCCTGAACACATCTATGCATCAATACTGTGTCAAATACACAGCGCCACCTACTGGACACAGGAAGTCAGCCTCATATGACAAACATTATCCGATTTATATGAAATTTACAGGATGTGTTCTCCACATCATACACTGCAATATGACATATAATTGGTGGGTGATCTCTAGCGCCACCTAGTGGACACATGCAATGTGACTTAGCCCCATCACACAACATTCATTACAAGCCCAGGTGCCAACACGTCTACGTGCCCACTGTGTCTGCCGTGTGACTGCAGCACGCACCGACATGCGAGTACGGGGCGGTGCATGGGGGCGCGAGGGCCCGTTCATCACTGCTTGCAGTTTTAATTATTATTATTTTGGGGGGCTTTTTTTTATTGGGCATTTATAATACAAACATAATAATTACAGAACACGTAAACACAGACAACAGAAACAGAACATAACAGGTTGACAAAAAACCCCCCCACCCCGTCATGGAAACTATCACGAGAACCCCGCTATACATAGGAGACCGAATGTTAAGTTGGGTTCGTATTAGCAAGGTGCTGTTTATTATTTATTTATTATTACTATTTTGTACGGAGGCGCATTGCATTCACTGGATAAAAAACATTTAGACACCTTATCTCATAATTACGAGATAAAGAAAAGGGACACGTCTTCTGCTCTCAGTGGTACGGAAGCGTATGGCGATGATGGCACTATCACAGTTCATCTGCCAATACTTCCTTCTCGGTTTGAGACACTGGGAGATACTAATGCTTTTTTTTTCAACATTGTCATTTCTGAATGAAGGAATGAAGGACATCAAACGTTTAGCTCGCCTACGCTCCTTAACTTAACAAAACTTACTCTCTGCGCGCGCGCACGCACACACACACACACACACGCACACACACACACACACACACGGTTGTAAAACTGTGTTGCTTCCCTGTCCACTGTGTGTGATCAGCTGTGCAGGTGACGTCACAACAACAACAACAACATACAACCAGCACACACGTGAAAATTGGCTACAACACAGACTTTACTCCACACACTTTGTCAGCTCTTATTCTGAATTGTCCTAGGAACTTGTTAGTGGCTAATAACGTTAATAACGCTAATATCTGGGTTCCTAAAACGAGATCAGGTGTCTACATTTTTTTTTATCCAGTGAATGCAATGCACTTCCATAATTTTGTATGCTTATTTACTTAAAATGTGAAAGTTGGATGGCAGAGAAAAATGGCTTTGCCTTTGTGACATGTACTGCCATACCTAAAAAAGGAATTTAAAAAAGAAAGAAAAAAGTTTTGGGGCATAGTGCATATCTATGAAGATGGGTTGCAATGGAAGATTTGCATTTATCACATATAGGTGATACTTCTGGATATATATTATGTCATTTTTCCTCTGAGAAGTGGAGCATGTGTGTCATTTTAAATTGAATAAGACAATGTGTGAACAGGTGTTGATCTTCTCCAGGGCTCAGTCCCATAGATCATCTGTGATCTGTCATGTCGTGAACTTTAACTATGCTAGTAAGGTGCTCCTCTCTCAACCTTTCATCAATCAGGAGTCACACACACTCACACACACACACTCTCTCACACACACACACACACACACACACACACACACAGTTTGTTGGTATGGAATCCGTCACAGTTTCTTCACGGCTCGTCGCTCCTCTGAACGTTTCGGTCAAACTGCAGCAGAACGAGTTCAAGATTCCTGAATATCGAGACAAACCTGAGCTCTGAGCAGTAAAGTGTGTGTTTAAGTGTGTGTTTTTAAGTGTGTGTTATTATGTGTGTGTGTTGCAGCTTTCCGAGAGACAACCCTCCAGTGAAGATGAGACCATGGTCCCGGTACTAACCTCCAAAAAAGCCAGTGAACTACCCGTCAATGAAGTAGCATGCGTCCTGCAGGTACAGAAAGGCTTTCAGAGTCACAATGAACACAAAACAGGAAGTACAACAAAGTAAAGTTCCCTAAAACACTAAAAGTTTTCCTACACCCTTATATTAGTTATACTCAAGAATAAAACCAGATAAACTTACAGAAACACTTACAGAACAACCCCCCCCCACACACACACACACACACACAAAAAGCAAAATAAATATATAATAAAGATAATTTGAGCCGTAATTCATTTGTATTGTGATTCATATGAATGTACTTTTAGTAAAAAGTCATGTTATGTCTATTTCTCATAATCATATAGTTAAATATTTATATTTATATTCAGACTGTCAGAAATATAACTACCCAGAAAAAAAAGACAGTATTTTATTTTGAAAATCACATATTTAAAGCGTCATTGGTACAACTGTAAATAAACATTTACTTTGCCTTGCACTGAAAAAAAAATCTTTAATTTCATCATTTTGAGATTTGTTTTTGTCTCCATGAGTCAAAAAAGAAAAGTTATTGTATTTTAATATAAAATACTGCTGTTATATTGTATGATAATATATTAATATGTCCAAAAATATTGATTAAATGTGATTTATTTAGCAACAACAATAATTACCCTGTGAGCAGTTATCAGCAGCAGCACCAGTAGTTTTTTATTATTTAATTATTTAACTTAAATAAAATGTGAAGATTAGCTGAACTTTGAAACATCCTGAAGAGACAAAAACACAATTATAACATAAATATTTTCCAGCAGTGGAGCTCCTTCACTTTGAGTCTGATTTATTTCATATCAATATTTAATAATAATCTTTATTTCAGACGAGTTATTCAGCATCCAAAACACAAGTTTGAATTAAAATGAAAGTTTGAAGGAGAAATGAAAGGTCCAGTCAGAGGGTTAGGGTTATGATTGTTCTCATTTCTCTCCAGTTTAAAATGTTTCTGTCTGAAGGTGAAACGTTGATGTGATGTTTGTGATGTTTGTGCCGGCAGGCCGACCTGCAGCTGGGTCTGACTCTGGAGGAAGTGAGCCGCAGG
>NC_070587.1:33727999-33730499 GCF_027409825.1 Scomber japonicus | reverse complement strand
ATCTGGGTGTTAACAGAACAGTGAGGGTGAGTTTATGGGATGTTCAGTATGACAGGAGACTGTGTGTGTGGGTTTGTGGAATAATCAGTGAAGAGTTAAACACTTCCTGCCGCTGCTGTATTCAGTCGTGTCGTCGACGTGGAAACCGGGTCATTTGGATGCTGCAGCTGAAAATAGAGCTGGGACTGTTGGCCTGCTTTACTCCATGAGCTCCGCCTCCTCGCTGCGGGTGACTGACACTCTGTCCACACATCAAGATACACGCACACACACACACACACACACACACACACACACTTATACTTGTACTTGTCCCCATTATCCAAAAAAGTCTTCATATTATAAACGGATTCACCTCCAAAACAGCCTGGGTTTGTAGAAATAGAATGGGTCCTAGCTTTCCCAAAATGTCCCAATTTTCCATATAATTTCCTCCCTTTAAAGAATGCCTCCCCACTTTCAAGTCAAGGAATTTCAAAATATTTCCTTTCTTTAAAGAAATGTCCTCAGTTTATTACAACGTCTCTGCTCTCTAAAACTGCACCTATTGACCAATGAAGTTCATACTTTTCAAAACTCAATTTTTCTCAATTAAAAAAAAAAAGTCCTCACTGTCAAAGATGCCTCCACTTTGTAACAAATATCCTCATTTCCAAAAGTACATTAATTCCTAAAATAATGGCCCCATTTCGAAATGTGTGGGTTTTTGAAACAAATGAATGTCCTCACTGTCCAATATAAATGTCTACATGTTCCGACAGACTCTCACTTTCAAAGGACGACCTCCTTGTGTCTAAGGTCTCAAACTGAAACGGTCCTGATGTGAACAGAGATGTGAGATGAAATTGTCCTGATGTGGACAGATATGTGAGATGAAACGGTCCTGATGTGGACAGAGACGTGAGATGAAACTGTCCTGATGTGGACTCTCACTTTCAAAGGATGATCTCATTGTGTATCAGGTCTCAAACTGAAATGGTCCTGATGTGGACAGAGACATGAGATGAAACGGTCCTGATGTGGACAGAGATGCGAGATGAAATGGTCCTGATGTGGATGAGATGAAACTGTCCTGATGTGGACTCTCACTTTCAAAGGATGATCTCATTGTGTATCAGGTCTCAAACTGAAATGGTCCTGATGTGGACAGGGACATGAGATGAAACGGTCCTGATGTGGACAGAGATGTGAGATGAAATGGTCCTGATGTGGATGAGATGAAATGGTCCTGATGTGGACAGAGACGTGAGATGAAATTGTCCTGATGTGGACAGTTATGTGAGATGAAATGGTCCTGATGTGGACAGAGATGTGAGATGAAACGGTCCTGATGTGGACAGAGATGTGAGATGAAATGGTCCTGATGTGGACAGAGACGTGAGATGAAACTGTCCTGATGTGGACTCTCACTTTCAAAGGATGATCTCATTGTGTATCAGGTCTCAAACTGAAATGGTCCTGTTGTGGACAGAGACATGAGATGAAACGGTCCTGATGTGGACAGAGATGCGAGATGAAATGGTCCTGATGTGGATGAGATGAAACTGTCCTGATGTGGACTCTCACTTTCAAAGGATGATCTCATTGTGTATCAGGTCTCAAACTGAAATGGTCCTGATGTGGACAGAGACATGAGATGAAACGGTCCTGATGTGGACAGAGATGTGAGATGAAATGGTCCTGATGTGGATGAGATGAAATGGTCCTGATGTGGACAGAGACGTGAGATGAAATTGTCCTGATGTGGACAGTTATGTGAGATGAAATGGTCCTGATGTGGACAGAGATGTGAGATGAAACGGTCCTGATGTGGACAGAGATGTGAGATGAAATGGTCCTGATGTGGACAGAGATGTGGGATGAAATGGTCCTGATGTGGACAAAGATGTGAGATGAAACGGTCCTGATGTGGACAGAGATGTGAGATGAAATGGTCCTGATGTGTACAGGGACGTGAGATGAAACAGTCCTGATGTGGACAGAGTTTTGAGATGAAACGGTCCTGATGTGAACAGAGACGTAAGATGAAATGGTCCTGATGTGGACAGAGATGTGAGATGAAACGGTCCTGATGTGGACAGAGATGTGAGATGAACCGGTCCTGATGTGGACAGAGATGTGAGATGAACCGGTCCTGATGTGGACAGAGATTTGAGAGAGTATCGGTCCTGATGTGGACAGAGATGTGACATGAAACAGTCCTAATGTGGACAGATGTGAGATGAGACTGTCCTGATGTGGACAGAGATGTGAGATGAAACTGTCCTGATGATGACTCTCACTTTCAAAGGATGATCTCATTGTGTATCAGGTCTCAAACTGACACGGTCCTGATGTGGACAGAGACGTGAGATGAAACGGTCCTGATGTGGACAGAGTTGTGAGATGAATCGGTCCTGATGTGGACCGAGATGTGAGATGAACCGGTCCTGATGTGGACAGAGATGCGAGATGAAATGGTCCTGATGTGGACAGAGACGTGAGATGAAACGGTCCTGAT